>NC_056725.1:1342035849-1342115849 GCF_019279795.1 Protopterus annectens | reverse complement strand
AGATGTTTTAGTTTTTGCCTGCATCAGCAGATCTCTACTGGTTCTAAGAGTATGAAGAGCAAAAAAGTGAGAGTATAGGCAGTCTTGCTGTTTGCGTTCTGTTATGACTCCTGCCATCATGAAAGGAGAAGAAAATTTCAACCCCGATAGATTAAAAAAAACGCACAGATTCATCGTAAGTTCTGTATTAATTTATTTAAATGGTAATGGAATGCAGAAACCACTAGTACTTCAGCTAACATTCAGTGTAGCCTTTCATGTTATGAAATTTAGATCAGGAGTATTTGGTCTAGCATTTAATGTGTATTCTTGGAAACTTGAAGCCTTTGTCATTTCTCTGATAAAGTATGTAATTGAAATGATTTTTGATTTACAGCATATCATCAAGTTCCACCGTGCATCAAAAGCAAATAAGAAACCCATGCAGCTTCCAAGATCTATGGTGAAATCCCTACTTTACCAGATCCTTGATGGAATTCATTACTTGCATGCCAACTGGGTACTCCATAGAGATTTGGTGAGTATTCTGTACTTTACTTAGTCATTAAAACATGCAAGATATAAACTCATAAGTTGAAAGGCAGTATTCAGGTCAATTGACAATCAAGGAACACTGATTCCACCAAGTGTGGCTCATATACTGTTTTATCAGCTAACAAGTCAAGACTATGTTTGAAGTTATACATATTGCTTGAGAATCTAACGCACAATGGAAATTTGTTCCATTACAGAGGTATCCGTATAACTATAAAGGGATGCCTAAATGTAGTCTAACTGGCATCATGTTTAACTATTACGTCTGAGTGATGCCTTCAAGTGCATCTGCAGTTAACTCCTACTGCCATCTGTAGGCATCAAACATTGCTTGTTCATATTTGCATCAGTAATTCTAAAACCATGCTATGTACAAGGTTTTAAAATATTTCATCTCAAAGCTTACACAATAGCAAACTCAACTGCATTAATATTTGACCTGTGTCTAGTGCATGTAAATAGATATTAACTGTTGGTTTTATGATATTAATTTATATAGATATAATTTTCACATTTTTTCTAAATATCTCAGTACCAGGTAATACATGCAGAACTCCTTACCCTTGTATGAAAGCTCTCAGTTAGATGAATAAAATGCTGCTGTGATAGTATGTGTGTAACTTGAGTAGTTGCTGAGATACTGCAAGAAGTTTACAAAATATTACAAATGTAATTGTTACCGTGTTTACTGTGACTTATAACATTTGGATTAAGACCTAGAATCTAAAGAAAGCTACCACAATAAAAATAGTTTGTGCTGAACAGTTTGCCATTTATACTTCTTTGATATTCCCTATGATTCCAGAGATATGAACATTTGTTCGAAATATGAGGACATAATTTGATTCTGTCCGCCCATTGGAAGTTACAGCGCAAACTTCCTGAGCTCTGTTGGAGTGAATGAGTTAAGTTACTGCTTCCAAGAGATGCCGTACCATGGTATAAGTCAATATGTAAAGTTGCTTGTAATGGATCATGAATCACCTTGTATACAAATATCTGTTTACCTTGGATATCTAGGTAGTGGATGGTATATAATTTTAACTGTTTACAATGATCCATGCAAGTCATGTTGTTGTTGTGTCTTTCGGCTTTTCCCAGTTAGGGGTCGCCACAGCGGAACTCCGGTCCGCTAATGATTGGCAGTTGATTTTTATGTGCCGAGTTACCAGCCCTGACGCGCAGCCTTCAACGAAGGTACACCCATTCACGCATGTCTCCACGCAGAAGACGCTCTAGCTGAGAATCGAACCGGACAGCGTCTTACTGTGAGGCGACAATCCATGTAAGTCATAATAGAGCTAAATAATTTTTAGTAAGTCGTCTTTGCACACTTACTAAACTTCTTAGCTGATCCTTAGTGTAAATACAGAAAGAATTATTGATTACAAGAATGGGTGTTACCTACATTTTGTATAGTTCTGTTAGGCAACCACTATTCCAGGTAACGCCATTTTTTTAACATGACAACTAGGTTCATAGGTAGGTACTAGGCTATCGGCCTGAGGGCCTACGTAAGCCTAGCCAACAAGGTTCTTTGGCTTACGCCACCCAAGAAAGTTATTTTCCTGTGCCACTGTCGAGCAGAGACACTTTAGTGATCCCTGGGGTGTATTTCCTATTTCCCATCCACTCTTCAAGATTTTTCTTGGAGTGCTAATGAATAACTTTGCTTGACATAGATGAGTAGCCTGTTCCAGAGTATGGGAAGTCTCTGGGACAGGAATCTGTCCTTCCAGCATGCCCTATTTATTGTGGTGACAAGGTTTAGGTCCCTAGAGCGTGTAGCTCAGAGGGATTGGGGTTTCTCTAGGTGTAGCATGTCCACCAGCTCTGGGTTTGACATAGCTTTATATGTTGGGCAGAGATCACCTCTGAGTAGGCGATATGCTACGGAGTAAAGCTGGAGTTTTTTGAGACGGTTAGTGTAGGGCATCTGTTTGAGTCCAGTAATCCTCTTTGTGAGGTACTTCTGTGGCCTTTCCAGCTGCTGCAGATGTCTTGTGAGGTACATTCCAAAAGGGGCATTGTACTCTATAATGGGTCTACTGAGTGTCGAGTAGTGGGGAACAATGACCTCTTTTTTTCCTGGATGAGAACCCTTTTATGATGAAGTGTGCCACGTAGAAGGACTTCCTGACTACTGTGGCGATGTGACTATCAAAGGACAGACTTCTGTCCACCTGGGTCCCAAGGTCTCTTATCACACATTCGGTGTTAAGTAGACTGCTATGTAGTAGTTCATGGGTACAGAGTTTTTGCCAAAGGGGATGACCATGCACTTTTTGGCATTGAGCTTGAGGCCATGGCTCTGACACCAGGCATCTGTCTCAGCGAGGCCCTTCTGTAGGATTTCCACATCATTTGGGGACTTGACTATGGCTCTTAGTTTGCAGACATCTGCGAACTTCGTTAGCCAGAGAACTTCTGTGTTAGCCTGTACTTCAGAAAAGTAGATACCAAACAGGAGAGGTCCCAGGACTGAACCCTGTGGTACTCCACTTGTCACTGGTTTGAGGTCAGATTTGGAGTGTGCAACTTTTACAATGTGGGTTCTGTCAGTGAGCCAGTTGGCAACCCATCTTGTGACGTAGGGATTTATACCAAGTTTAGTGAGTTTAACTATAATTCCAGAATGGGGGATGGTGTCGAAAGCCTTGGCGAGGTCAAGATGGGCTGTGTGAACCACCGTACCCACATCTACGGCTTTGGTGACTGCCTCAAAGAAGTTGATCAGGTTTAGGAGGCATGATCTGCCTTTCACAAACCCAAACTGGGTGGGATCCAGAGTTTGGAGGTTACCAATGTCTTTGTTTACGAGTTCCATGATGATACATTCCATGGCCTTGCAGACCAAGCTCGTCAGGCTAATAGGTCAATAGTTCCCGGGATCAGTGGTGGCTCCCCCTTTGTGGAATGGGATAACTGTTGCTGTACGCCATTTAGTGGGCACAAAGCCTGATGTAAGGCTATGATTGAACATGGTGCTTAGGTGGGGAGCCAGTTCGTGTAAAATGCAGCCTGGGATGTTGTCCGGTCCCATGGATGCTGTGATTTTGGCTTTAGAGAGTGCAGCTTTTACCTGCGTAGTTGTGATTTACAGGGGCTCTGCATTCTTCCTGTATAGATATGGGCCCTTTAGGGGGTGAGGGGAGGGGGGTAAAGTTAGCACTGAACCTACCCGCCAGGATGTTGGCAATATCAGTTGGTTCTGTAATTTTCGTGGCTATTTCAAAACTCTGCTTCAGAATGCAACAACATGTTTCCTAAAGGAAAATGTAGTACAGATGTAGTGGTTTTTATATTGTATAGTAGTACACACAGTGTTGAATAATATGTTGTTCAGAACTGGCTCCTTAGAGACATCAGCTTTGATTAGTAAATAATAAGAGCAAGTGCCGTGGACAGCTGACTAGTCTTCCATGCAGCCGTGGCATGATCCACTGTGTTGTATATATGTTAGTGTTTGCAATCACCAGAGTTCTGTCAGTAACCACAGGAGATAGTGAATCAAAGGCTTTAGCCATATCTAAATCAATTATTCTGTGTCAGACTTTCTTGTAAAGCTATAGAAATGCATTCGTAAAATTCAATCACATTGGTTAAAGTTGATTTTTTCTTTACTAAATCCATGTTGGAGTAAAGTTAATAGATTGTTACTTTGGTTGATTGCTTTTATTCCCAAAGCATTTACCAAACATTTAGGTTAGACTTTTCTGATTGTCAACCTTAGTTACCTTTTCAGTAGATTAGGGTAAAAAGGGAGCTTTTTCAAGAATTCGAGATTGTTCAAGTGTAAAGTAACATACTGAAAACAGGTTTTAGATTTATGTGTAGTTACTCTTATGTTGTCTTATAATTGATGGAATCTTATCCAGTCTCATAGTTGTTAATTTCTATACTAGATGGTGCCATTCTTGTACTGTCCTTACTAATGAAAGGAAAAGTGCTGTCAGCGATGTAATATCTTTATAAATAGCAACAACTCCTCTAAAAAGAGATAAAATAAAATTCATTAGCATTATGCTTATACTTGTGAATCAGTGAGTTTTTGACCTTCATTGTACAGATAGTATTCAATATTTCTGTTAAGTTTTTTCTTAGCATTATAATAACCTAATTTATTTTTGTGTTGTGGCATGTAATTGTTGATATTTAATTTCAAAACCTTGCTAATCGTATTCAGTCTCCTTTTATTGTACTGTGATGAATAATTTTGTATGTATTAAATAGTCTCCTCTTTTTGTACAATCATCGAATGTTATGATTAACAGTTAGGGACTTTATAATTTAGTTGAGTTTATTAGTGGCAGATTGCTGTCTAAGCTTCAATTCTCATTCCTAGAGTTGCATAACCAAAAAGCTTACCCTCGTCTACAACAGCATCTGACCAGTACAGTAAGATTCTTGTAGTGCTAGTGACAGTTCTTGGTTACTTTACTTACTACTTGCTGTGTCTCGGCTAGCAAGTAATGAAACCTTTATTTATTGTCTGATAGTAAGGGGTGGCTGGTGAGGCGACTCCCAATAGACAACTGTGGGGATGAGTCCCAAGTACCTAGCTTTGTGGATGAGTCCCAATTACTTAGAAGTGGTCGTCCCACACTTTCATGTCTTGAATACCACCACAGCTAGCCAGCTTGCATAGAGCACCCCTTGAGTCCCGTGATATAAATACATGGTGTTTGGACTTGGGCTTATTGTTCTACCCTTCCTCTAAGCTGGAGAATACATCTTTCTGGCCATATTTGAAGAAGCTTTCGTGAGACTCTGTGCCACATTTGTCTACAAGAATGCCTAGGAGAATTATAAGAGCAAATGTGTTAGTATCTGTTCTAATGGTGTAGGAGCACATTATTGGGAAACAGTTTAATGCTAGAGCAAGGCCACATGTGAAGGCATCCATTTTCCAGACCTAACCTTTTGGAACTATTTCCTTTTTCCATTGTCTCTTGTGGGAAGTGAATTCTGAAGATGCTGAGGCCCTTTTTCTGAAGTGGACAAGGGCTACAAGACCTTCCATATTGCTTCCCTTTTGGCAAGCTTTTCCTTATCTAAGCACTCTCATGAGGTCCTCTCTGAACCCGCCTGCAGCTTAAACCTCTCCACATAGCCATAACAGACTTAATCAGTATTTTTAAGACCTCCCTATTATTTTCACACATTTTCAGCAATGGCATAGGTACACACATGATTACAGAAAAAACATTGCAAGTATTTTTTATTATCTTAATGCATTTATAAATGTTTTCTTTAACCGTTATTGTTTAATTCAGCATTGGGTAAATTACTCAAGTCCTGCCCATCTCTTAAATTTCTGTCGTTCTCCTGAACATTATTGTGCATGCATTGTTCCCACAAACTCCTTTTATTTCTGTGTAATTTGCTCTTTCCCTTTTCTAAAGCTCACACTCCTGTTTTATCTCCTTTGCAATGTTCAGTACTTCAGTTACAGTTAGCTTAATTTTGATTTCCATTTTCTAGTAGTTGCTTTTTTGGCAGCCATTAGCATTGAACTAAGCAAGACCTTTCTGTGTTTAGGTAATTTTGATCTTGTTTCCCCGCTCAAAAGAATAAATTCCTTAGCTACAATAATTTGCTTTCACATCCTTTCTGATAAAGTACTGTATGGAATTTTTAAATCGGCAAACATCTTCCATTCCCACGTAACTGTTTCGCATTGCAACTTCAGCAGTTGCTGTCTACTTGAGGAAACTTCTCTTAAGTCTGCTTGGGGTATAAAAAGTACATGTCCAAGACAACAGTACAAAAGTTCTAAACCTTTTTGACTTTGCATATGTGAAAGTCATACGGATGTCCTCTCAATGTTTCTTTTTATATTGCATTTCTGTTCTCTCTCAATGTATCTTTTTATATTGCGTTTCTGTTCTCTCCTCCCAATCTTTTCTGACCTCTTCTGGTTTATTCTTATTTAGTGTTTTGTGTACCCTAGTAATTCTGTCTTTAGCAGCAGTTTCTGTTGTAGTATCAGTTAAAAACACAGAGCTAGTCTTTTACTTACCACTCCCTTACCCCTTTCTGTTTACCAGAACTCTTAATCAGTCAGTGGTAGGGAAGGCAGACTATAAGCTATGGTCCAAACTTCCAATTGGTCTCATCCCATTCTGTTAACCTTTCTTTCCATAGTTATTTATCCCTAGTATATTAGTTCTTTTGCTAATTTTATTCAGCAAAAAAAGAAAGCACTTCCTTCTCTGCCACCTTGGAACTTCTCTGCCTACAGTTTAAAATTTAAAAATACTTTAGAGCCGCATGGACTTTACAAAATGGGCCGAGTATCTCCATCCCCATTTCTTAGTAAGTTTAAGTAGTAAGTTTACTTAGTCCACTTTGCAAAGTCCGTGTGGCTATAAAGTATTTTAAAATTTTGAACTGTAAGCCGAGAAGTTCTATGGGGGCACAGGAGATGGAAGTGCTTTCTTTTTTTGTTGTCTTTTGCTAGTTTACTCCATAAGGGAATGCCCTTCTTGCTTATTTTCTATCCCCTTACTTGTTATCCTATGTTGGTGTATTTCGTAGCATAGTTTCTGCTACTGTAACAGCAACCCTGTGGTATATTATGTTTCTAGTCTCCTTAAGGGCTGCATCCAAAATCTTACACTTTCTTGAACTCGTCTCAATTTCGTTGTTATTGTTTCCACTTTGATTTGTAACCTTCTGCTTGCATTATATATGTGAGCCTTAATTGCATAGCTCTAAAGTATCCCTTCAAATCAGGTAATCTGAAAACCACCTTTTTCTGCAGGGGAAAAAAAAACTTAGCCCAGTTAACTGTCTTACCCTCTTTCTGTCCAAAATAAATTCCTTCAGCTCTGTTATGGTCTGTCACTTTTCCTCTGGTTGATAAAAATGTCTAATTTGTATATAAAACTAAAAGGACTACAAATATTTTCACTGTCTTATTATTCAGATCCATAATCGAAAGGTTCCAACTTTTCACATTTTGTGCTATCTTTTGCTTAATCTCTTCTCACATATCCATAGCTGCCATAATAGAATCATTTTTAATCTGTACACTTAAATACTTCCTCTTATGATCCTACAACTATGGGTACTGCTGAACCGGTTATTGTTGGGATACATAATTTACCACTATGATCTTTGTTTTGTCTTCATTTATTTTATGTCCTTGAAACACTTTCTCAAAATGTTCCACAACACCCAAATGTCCTTGTGTAGATTTATCATATTCAAAATATCATCTGTGAATAAAGCTAACTTTTGATTAATATGCCAGTTATGTTACAGAATTGAGTTCTTTATTTTCTCTGATGGTGATATTAAGTTGTTGTGTCTTTCGGCTTATCCCGGTTAGGGGTCGCCACAGCGGAACTCCGGTCCGCTAATGTTTGGTAGTGGATTTTTACGTGCCGTTACACCAGCCCTGATGCACAACCTTCAACGAAGGCATGCCCATTCACGCATGCCTCCACACAGAAGACGCTCTAGCTGAGAATCAAACGTGACAACGTCTTGCTGTGAGGCGACAACGCTACCGCAGCACCACTACCGTGGGTGATGGTGACATTAAGTATAAAGCAAATAACAAAGGGAAACAGAACACCTTGCCTGTTTTCTCTATTCAGCACAGCTTGTTGGAGAGGAACCTTCCCACCTTATTTCTTGCCTCTGATCCTGTATATATCCTGTTAATTAAACCTGCTGTTCTATCAGATAATGCAAATTCTACCATTGCCCAAGTCGTAAAATCCTAGCTGACTCTTGTCAAATTCTCTCTGCATCCAAGACCTACAAAAGGTTGCAATGTTTTCTTACATTCTACCTCCTTCTAGATCATGTTTGTGTCAACAAATCTACAGCGATACATGTCTTTCAACTTTGGCATTCTGTTAGCTAGTATAGTTATAGGATCATAGGTGATTACTAGGCTAATGGCTGTGGGGCCCTTACAAGCCTAGCCAAGAGTTTATTCCCAAAAGAGAAACCTCAGTCAACACCTGTCAATGAGGGACACAGGTGGAACCCCTGGGACAGATTTGTGGTTGCCCATCCACTCATCAGGGTTGTGCTTGAAGAGGGACAGCGATGTAATTTGTTTGACGTGTATGAAGAGTCTTTTCCAGAGATGGGGTAGCCTTTGGGAGACAAACCTGTCTCTCCAGCAGGTTTTGTTAATGTCACATATTAGATTTAAGCCTTTCAATCGGGTATTACGCGAGGAGTTAGACTTGTGGATATGGAGCATCTCTAGTAGAGCAGGGTCTGAGATTGCCTTGTAGGCAAGACACAGATCACCTCTGAGCAATCTGTATGGTGCAGAGTAGAGTGATAATGATTTGAGCCTGTCTACATAGGACAGGTGTTGGAGGCCATGGATTCTCTTTGTAAAGTATTTGTGGCCTTTCCAGTTGGTGCAAGTGTTTGGAGGGGTACACATCAAACGGGGCATTGTACTCAAATTATTGGCCTAATGAGGGAGGAGTACAGAGAGGTAATAACCTCCTTTTTTCTGGATGCAGTCCCTTTACTTTTGAGATGAATCAAGTAAAAGGCTTTTCTGATCACTGTCAGTACATGATGGTCAAATGTGAGATTGTTGTCAACTTGTGTACCCAGGTCTCGCACCACAGGCTGTGTACTTAGGGGGTTGCCCCTAATGTGGTAATCAGTAGGAGCTGTGTTTTTGCCAGATGGTATAATGGTACATTGTTTTGCATTTAACCTAAGGCCATGACTTTGGCACCAGTCATTTGTTGCTGTGAGACCCTCTTGAAGTATGTTAACATCATTTGGAGAGTCAATGACAGCACCCAACTTACAGTCATCAGCAGACTTGGTCAGCCACAGGCCCTTTGTCTTTGCCTGGATCTCTGAGAAGTAGATGCCAGACAATAGGGGTCCCAGGACACCACTACTGACAGGTCTGTTGTCGGAGGTAGTGGCAACTATTTTGACCTTGTGGGTCCTATCAGTGAACCATTTGGCCACCCACCTGATGAGAGAGGGACTTACGCCAAGTTCTTTTGGCTTTTTTGATGATGCCTGAGTGGGAGATTGTGTCAAAGGCTATGGCCAAGTCCAGGTAAACACTGTATGTACTGACTTTCTGTCATCCAGTGCCTTGGTGACAGTCTCAAAAAAGTCAGCCAGGTTCAACAGGTAAGATCTGCTCTTGATGAATCCAAACTGGGTGGGGTCAAGTGCTTGGAGGTTGCCTGTGTCCTTTTTTATGAGGTCCATAATAATATGCTTCATGGTCTTGCAGATCAGACTTGTCAAACTAATGGGGGCGATAGTTTCCAGGGTCAGTAGTGGCACCACCTTTGTGCAAAGGGGTGACCATGGCAGTTCGGCAGTTCTCCACTCTGCTGGAATGAAGCCTGTACTTGGACTATGGTTGAATGTGGTGCTCAATGGCAGGGCTGGAGATGTTGCAGAATACAGCCTGGGATACTATCAGGTCCCATGGAAGCTGTGTTCTTTGCCTTGGATAGGGCCTTTAACATTTGATCTATGGAGATGTGAGGTGCGAGGCAAGTATCAGGGATGCTGAATGGGCCTTTTGGGGGGGGGGGACAGGGAGGTGAAGTTTGCGCTGAACCTGTCTGCTAGCAGGTTGGTTAATTCAACAGGATCAGTGTAAGTAGTACCATTAAGAACTAATGCGGAACAAACCTGGGCTTCGCTGTGTAGGTTTCTGATGCAACTGAAAAAGGCTTTGTGGTTAGCCTTTGTTTCAGAGGCTAGTTTTGATTCATAATTTTCTTTGGAGATTTTCACTAGCGGTCTTATTTGCTTGTTGGGGCTAAGGAGGGAGTTTTTCCAGTTAGGAATTTGTGCCTTTTTACCCTTGGACAACCATTTCTTCCTTTTGTTGTAAAGCCTGTTGATATAGAGGATGTCAACCACATAGGTTTGTGTTTCCTTGAGGAGCAGGTTTTAGTTCTGTTGGGGATGGCCGATTCCATGCTGTTGTACAAGTGCTTGTATACTGCGCTGGCATACTGTTCAGCATGTTTGTCCACATTCTCTGAGGGGGCAGTGGTGTGAAGCTACTGATACCTTCCCTTAAAAGGTTGTAGTCAGTTTTTGAGAAGTTTTCCGATGGTCTGATTTCACCAGGGAAGAATTTACTATAGGGGTGGTGCAGAGGTCACCCATATTGGTGAGAACCAAGTCTAGAAAGCGATCTCCCCCTGTTTGGAATGAGACGCTGGTCTAGTGCGTTAGAAATGAAGTCAAGTAATTGTTGGATGAGTGCATTAGAGCAGGAATAGTTCACCCAGTTTATGATGGGGTAGTTGAAGTCTCTAAGGATCAGGGTGTTAGGGGATACCTTGATGGACTCAAGTCCAGGTAGGAGGCATGGGTGTCCTGAGTCACTGAGGGGGTCTATAGCTGGCAGTTGTCAATTGCAGCTGGAGAAGTTCTAGTGCATCATGCTGGTAGACCAGTCTGGAGGTAAACTTGTCTTTAATGAAAATAGAAACTCCAACACCCTTAGTTTGGGGTCAGAATGTGTGGAATGAGGTATAGACTGGTAAGGCAGGGGTGCTGTCTGCAGACATGAACCAAATTACCATGACTGCACAGATGTCAGCATCTTCCAGTGCTAGGAGAGCCTCCAGGGAGTGCATTTTCAGGTTAAGGCTCCTAGCGTTAAGCAGCATGACCTTCAATTTGCTTTTTGACAGATGTTTTATGTTGGAAGATTTGTCTGTGGGACATTGCCTAAAAAAGGCACAATGGGGGAGGCACGAGCCTTGGCCAGAATCCTGACTCCCAGGGGGTGACAAGTGGAAGCCATCTCTGACAAAGCATCGAGGCCTGTCGACGATTTGGCGGATTCTGGCACCTGACAGACAACTGACCGTGATCTTCTCCTTGTTGATCCTGTTGAGGGGGACATCGGTGTGTCTCACAAATGAATTGTCAACGACTAATATGTTTGGTTTAATGTTGTGCCTTATGGGCTGAATTGAGTATATTTTTGTCTTGTGAGCTGTGTTTGAGAGAGACTGGTGTGTTGTCTGCTGTCTGCGATGTGTTTGGTGCTGTGTGTGGAATGTCTGTGAGTGTGTTTTGGAGGACTCTGCTGTTTAGGTAAGTTTTTATTGAGGACCTCTGTATATGTGGGTGTGTGCTATGCTTGACTATGTGATGTGGGTGGTGTGGTGTTTATGCTGGCAATCTCCGCTTTGTCAGGAGTACTGACTGAGGTGCAAGAGAGCATTGATTCTGTTTTACTGATATAGATGCATTTCTCACAAGTAGAAGCTGGTGAATCTGGGAATCTTGAGGCAATGTTACAACTGCCTCATGTACACAGACAACCCTCTCCTCCTCCCAACAAATTCCAACACATGTGAGAGATGCAACCATATAGCCAAACTGGAGGCTAAGCTCTCTCAACTCAGTACTGGCGTAACCAGTCAGGAGGAGAAGGAAACCACACTCACTACAACTCCAGTCTCACATAGACCTACCACAACAGCAAACCAAACACATAAACACACAAAAACATACTCGGAGGCTCTAAATAAAAATCTGCCTAAGCAGCAGAGACCTCCAAAGCAGACACCCAAGCAACCGCTACCCCAAAACAAAACACGTGCAACACATAGCTCACAAAGCCAGTGTGCCGAACAATCACAGCCCTTAAGGCTAAACAACACACCTGATACACTTGTAATAGGTGACTCTATCGTCAGGCACACTGACGTCCCGCTCACCAGGCTGAACAAGGAGAAGGTGACGGTGAGCTGCCTGTCGGGCGCTAGGATCCGCCACATAACACAAGCACTCAGGTCACTCCAAGGCAAGTACAAATATGACTCTGTCATTGTCCATGCTGGTGTGAATGACCTGAGACATACCTCCCTGGACTGCATGGAAAGAGACATAGAGGAGCTCTCTGAGCATGTAGCCCAGGCCGGTATGACCCTGACCTTGAGTAGCATCTTACCCTCACCAAGAATGATGCCACAATATGAAGACAAGATGATCAATTTCAACAATTGGCTTAAGTATTGGTGTCATTCAAAGGGGATCCAGTGCCTGTCAGCCTGGGATGACATGCTCGACAAGCCACGATGCTTCGCTAGGGACTGCTTGCACCTGTCACCCCTGGGCTTTCGGATATTGGCAAAGGCTCTTGCTACCCCCATAGTGCCTTTTTTAGGCAAGGCTCAAAAGACAAACCCACCTCCATAGGTATCACAAGGGATAAGAAACTAAGAGTAATGCTACTCAACTCCAGAAGTCTAAACCTCAAGATGCACGCACTCGAAACTCTCCTTAGCATGGAGAACATCGATATCTGCAGTAACAGAAACCTGGTTCAAGGCTCCCGAGAGCACCCCAGCACTACCAGGTTATACCTCATACCATGCTTTTCGGCCCCAAAACTTGGACCGAGCCACAAAAGGAGGGGAGTATCAATATTCACAAAGATACCCACACCTCCAGGTTGGTGGCACAGCACGAAGCATCAGAGACTATCCATGTGCAACTAACAGTGGGTAAAACTGCCTTCCAGTTTATAGCCTGCTACAGACCACCCTACCAAACCCAGGAACCCCGCTCGGCCTTCCTGAGAACACTGGAAAATATGAAGGTCTCTCCAAACACCATTATATTGGGCAACTTCAACTACCCAAACATAGACTGGGAGCATTACTCTAGCTCCAACACCCTAGCCCAAAGGTTCCTAGAATTTATAAACTCAAATGCTATGGAACAACTTGTTACCACTCCCACAAGAGGGGAAAACATACTGGACCTGATCATCACCAACATGGGGACTCTATGCTCCAGACCAGAAGTGTATCCCTCACTGGTAAGATCAGGCCATAAACTAATCAAACTGGATATTCACATCCCGACCCCACCCCACTGCCCAGAAAACCACAGTGAAAAACTTCTCTAAAGCAAATTTCACACTCCTCAAAACCGAGGTGGGATCCTTCAAAGCCCCCGGGCCTGTGGAAAATACAGCCCAGAACGCAGAATCCTTTATAAATGCATTCTATGAACACCTTCAGGAATGCATGGATCATGCAATCCCAAATAAAACCAAGACCCAATCCTCCAAAGCAGACGTCCTGTCTGGTGGACCCCAGCCATAAACAAAACTATACAATAGAAGGAGGAAGCTACTACATGATAAAGCAAAATCCCAAAAAGGGAAGGCATCTCTGATCAGTATTAACAAAAAACTACGGGCACTCATAAAATCATCTAAGGCCAGCTTTGAGAGAAAAATTGCACAGGACACTAAGGATAATCACAAGGCTTTCTTTAGTTATGTTAGGAACCTGGGTGGGAATTCCCAGATATGCTCAGAATTGGTCCAAAATGACAAAAAATACACCGAACCCACAGACATTGCCAACATCCTAGCTGATAGGTTCAGCGCAAACTCCCCCCCCCACCAAAAGGGCAAATATCTATCCCAGCAGAGTGCTGCCCCCTGACATCTCAGATGCTCAGGTAAGAGCCGCCCTCTCCAAAGCAAAAAACACAGCATCAATGGGACCAGACGGTATCTCGGGCTGTGTCCTACATGAACTCCAAGAAGAGCTAAACCCAAACATAAAACTACTGTTCAATCACAGCCTTACTACAGGATATGTACCCAAAGAGTGGCATACAGCAACAGTGGTCCCTCTCCACAAAGGTGGTGCCTCAATGGATCCTGGAAACTATCGCCCCATAAGCCTGACTAGCTTGGTCTGCAAAGCTATGGAAAGGATCATCATGGACCTCATAAATAAAGATATTGGGGACCTACAGACACTGGATCCTACCCAGTTCAGCTTTAAGGGCAGATCCTGCCTCTTAAACCCAGTCACCAAGGACATTGACGAGGGGAAGGTGGTCCACACAGCATACCTGGACCTTGCAAAAGCCTTCGATACAATACCCCACTCGGGCATTATAGATAAGCTCACCAGCTTAAATATAAACCCCTATGTCACTAGATGGGTTACAAACTGGCTCAAGGACAGAACCCACATGGTTAAAATTGCTGGAGCCATGTCAGACTCCAAACCAGTTACAAGTGGCATCCCACAAGGCTCAGTCCTGGGATCTCTCTTGTTCGGTATATATTTCTCGGAGGTACAGGCCAACACGGAAGGACTGTGGCTGACCAAGTTCGTAGATGACTGCAAACTGGGCGCCATAATCCACTCTCCAGCCGACACAAGCATCCTCCAAAAGGGCCTCATAGAAACAGACAACTGGTGCCAGAGCCATGGCCTCAAGCTAAAAGCCAAAAAGTGTATAGTCATCCCCTTTGGCAAAAACAAAGTGCCCACAAATTACCACATAGGTGGTAATCCATTAAGTACAGAAGAAGTAATTAGGGACCTGGGGACCCAAGTTGATAGCTATCTCTCATTTGACAACCACGTGGCCAAAGTGGTTAGAAAAACATTTTATATAGCCCACCTAATCATGAAGGGATTCACATCTAGATCAGGGGAGGTCATCGTGCCTCTTTACTCGTCCCTCATCAGGCCCATAATTGAGTACAATGCCCCTTTTGGGATGTACCTTACCAGACACCTGCAGCAACTGGAAAGACCCCAAAAGTACCTCACCAAGAGGATCAAAGGGCTCAAACAGATGCCATATGCTGCCCGGTTAAAGAAACTCCAGCTCTACTCAGTGGCATACCGCCTGCTCAGAGGCGATTTGTGCCTGACGTATAAAGCCATGTCCAACCCGGAATTAATGGGCATGCTGCACCTCAGAAAATCCAAATCCCATCGAGCTACGCGCTTGAGAGACTTGAACCTCAGCACTGAAATAAATAGGACATGCTGGAGGGCCAGATTAACCCAGAGGCTCCCTTCACTCTGGGATAAAATCCCAGTCCAGGTTAGGCAGAGTCCCTCATTTCCTCTCTTCAAGAGGAATCTTGATGAGTGGATGGGAGATCGTAGGTTTACCCCGGGTATCACTTCTGTGTCACTGTTAGACAGAGGCACAGTATACTAACCTCGAAAAAGGGCATAGCAAAATTAATTTAAAATGGATGGCGAAAGCCAAACACACTCTGGCTAGGCTTATAAATGCCCTAGGGCAGATAGCCTAGTATGAACCTATGAACCTATAAGAATTATGTGCTAGGAGAAGAGGGTTGTCAGTGAACATGAGGCAGTTGGTACACTGTCTCAGTATGCCCATGTTGACCAGGCTGGCAGGAGAAACTGATGGTAATTGTTCAGACATATTGTTCTGAAACTTGGAAGGACTTTGGGAGAGAGGTTTTTGATGAGGGTTTGTCCACAACCATGTAGACCACGAAAAGTTCTTAAATGTAAAATAACTGGCCTGAATCCCAAGTGCTAAAACCAAGACTAAGAGTGTTAGAACAACAGACAAATTTAATCAGGCTACTAACAAGCAGTAATAAATACAGCAATAAAACCACTTCAGTACTTGAGTTAAGGAGGAAGAATAAAATAAATGAAAAGGTTTAATTTTAAGGGTGGCGCAGTGGTGCAGCAGTTAACGTCGCCTCACAGCAAGAGGTTCTCCGGTTCGATTCTTGACTGGGATGCCTTCTGTGCAGTGTTCGCATGTTCTCCCTGCATTCATGTGAGTTTCCTTTGGGTACTCCGGTTTCCTCCCACATTCAAAAGACATGCAGCTGGAGCATTTCTCCCCAGGCCTCCTCCACTGAAAATAGGCTCTATGGAGCCTAGTCGGACTTTCCAAGTCAACAAATGTTAAATAAATAAGAATTTTTTTTTTTTTTTTTTATTGGACATAATTTACTGACTGCCTCTGTCCATCAGAGACATAGGTGCCAGGCCGGGGTGAATTTTCAATTTCCCATCCAGTGGCCCAAGTTGCACCTAAATAGTGTCAGCGAGGAAGTTTGTTTCACATGGTTGGAGAACCTATTCCAGAGAATGGGACTTCTCTCAGATACATGTCTCTCACTAATGTACTATTTATGTCGCAAGAAAAATTTAGGTCTTTAGGTTCTGATGCTCTTTGTTTTGCGAATGTGCAAAATATTCAACAAACTGGGGTGCAGGGATCCCTTGTATGCCAGGCATAAATTGCCCCTCAGTAGTTTGTAGGAGACTTAAGTGTAGAGGTAGGGATTTGAGGTCACACCGCTCAGTGAATGTGGCACCATTAACCACCAGTTCAGCACACTGCTGTGTGCTGCTTTTGAGGTTTCTGACATACCTGAAGAAAGCCTTTTGGTTGTCTTTTGTCTGGGAGGCTGTCTTGACCTCAAAATTGGCATTGATGGACTTAATTAGCCCTCTTAGTTGCCTGTTGAATTTAATGGAGACATTCTTATCTTTGTGGGAGTTACACTTCTTGATTTTAACTATGATTTTTTTTTCCTTTTGTTGTATAACCTGTTTAATTTGGGGTGCCAGTGGGTTGTTTCGTCTTTTAAGTTAGTTTTGTGCTTCTGGTAGGTGCAGCAGCCTCTATGCTGCGATTGACATAGTTGTACAGAATTTCTGTAAACAATTCTGCATGGGCTGCTGTGTTCTTTGCGTTTGGAATGGCTTTAAATTTTGACAGACTGTCACTTATTAAAAGGTAATGTGCCTTGGAATAGTTCCTTTCACTGAGTTTACTGGGGTTATAGAGTTCATTGCAGCTTTATGGTCTGACTGTACCAGGGAGGACATGCCATTGTGGTGGTGGGGGGGTGCAGCATTCTCATATATATGCGAGTATGAAGTTCAGTATCTTGGAACCTCTTCTGGGCATAAGTACTAGCTAGTAAACGGTGTTTGTATTTACAAAGTCAGGAATCTCTGTACCTACAGATTTGAAGCTGTGTAGGATGCCCGGTCAGTAGAGAAGTAATTAAAGTCCCCCATGAATAAGATATGTTAGGTTGGATGATGAGTATCGCCATTAGGTCTGAGTATGCTCTGAGTTTTGTGGGACATATAGGGTGACCTGTAGCTTGCTAAGATACAGTATGGGTTTTCATCTATGGTGACTTGCACATTGAGAAACTCCAGTGTGTCATCCTGTTTAACCAACCTAGAAGTATATATGCTTGTTATTGGTGTGTTGAGACACCTCCACCTTTAGTCACCGTCTCTGCAGCTGCTGGACTAAAAGTGTGGAAGGCACTGACACCTTGCACTGCAGATATTCTGTCTGCAGATTTAAACCATGCCTCAATAAATTCACAGGTGTCTGTATTCTCCAGGTTGAGGAGGGCTTGGAGATTTTTTTTTTTTTTTTTTGTTTATGCTCCTGACATTGACAGTAACACCTTAAGATTCAGTTGAGTTGATTTTGCTTGCCGTTATGTTTGTCAATATGGCGTTGCCTAAATAAGGCTCTATGGGAAGGAAAAAATTTAGTCTGTATTCAAAAGCCTAGTGGGGACAGGTGCATACCATCCTTGCAGAGTAATGTGGTCTGATAACCATGACTTCCCATGCTGACAAATATTGGATTCCCATAGACTGATACCAGAAACTCTGTAATTAAAATCGGTCATACCCAACACTCTAGTAATAGGCGACTCTATAGTCAGGCACACTGATGTCCCACTTACTAGGCTGGACAAGGAGAAGGTTACAGTTAGCTGCCTGTCAGGCGCCAGGATCCGCCACATAACACAAACACTCAAGTCACTCCAGAACAAGTACAAATACGATTGTCATTGTCCATGTTTGTGTGAATGATCTGAGACTTACCTCCCTGGACTACATGAAAAGAGACATGGAAGAGCACTCTGATCATGTAGCCCAATCCGGTATGACCTTGTCTCTGAGTAGCATCCTGCCCTCACCAAGAATGATGCCACAGTATAAAGAAAAAATGATCAGTTTCAACAATTGGCTAAGTTTCTGGTGTCATTCAAAGGGGATCCAGTAAGAGATGGCTTGCACCTGTCACCCTTAGGCTTTTGAATACTGGCCAAGGCCTTTGCCGCCCCCATAGTGCCTTTTTTAGGCAAGGCTCAAAAGACAAACCCTCCACCGTAAGTAGCACAAGTAACCAAAAACTAAGGGTAATGCTACTCAAAACCAGAAGTCTAAACCTCAAAATGCATGCACTCGAGCTACTCCTCAGTATGGAGAACATTGATATCTGTGTAGTAATAGAAACCTGGTTTAAGGCTCCAGAGAGCAGCCCAACACTACCAGGCTGTAACTCATGCCGTACTTTTCAGCCACAGAACCCGGACCGAAACACAAGGCGGGGGAGTATCCATATTCATCAAGGATACCCACACCTCCAGGTTAGTGGCACAGCACAATGCCTCAGAAATCATCCATGTGCAACTAACAACGGGCAAAACTGCAATTCAAATTATAGCTTGCTACAGATCACCCACCATGACACAGGACCCCGATTCCGCATTTCTGGTGACACTGGAAAATATGAAGGTCCTACCAAATGCCCTAATATTGGGTGATTTCAATTACCCAAACATTAACTGGGAAAACTATTCAAGTACTAACTCTCTTGCCCAACGCCTTGGATCAGCTGGTCTTCACCCCCACCAGAGGTGACAACATATTGGACCTGGTCATTACCAACATGGATGAGAGGTGTTCTACACCGGAGGTAAACCCCTCGCTGGTTAGATCAGACCATAGACTAATCATTCTGGATATCCATATTCTGCCCCCACCCCCAGTCAAGGAAACCGCCGTGAAAAACTTTTCAAAAGCAAACGTCACGTTACTTAAGACCGAGGTGGAAAGGTTCACAGCCCCCATGCTAAAGGACAACACTGTACAAGCTGCTGAATCCCTTACAAAGGCACTCTGTGTGCACCTGCAAGAATGCATGGATCATGCTATCCCAAGCAAAAACAAGACTCAATCCTCCAAGAAAAGGAAACCAGTGTGGTGGACCCCCGCCATAAACAAGCTATACAATAGAAGGAGGAAACTACTACAGAAAAGAGTAAAATCCCAAGACGGAAAGACATCCCTGATCAGTATCAGCAAGAAACTACAATCCGTCATAGTCATCCAAGGCTAGCTTCTAAAGAGAAATTGCCAAGGACTCTAAAGATAACCACAAAGCGTTCTTTAGCTATGTCAAGAACCTAAGTGGAAACTCTCAGATCTGCTCTGAGTTAGTGCAGAATGGCACAAAATACACTGAACTGAATGATATTGCCAACATTCCGGCAGACAGGTTTAGTGCAAACTTCACCCCCCTCCCACCCCTTAATGGGCCCATAACCATACCAGAAGAATGTAGAGCCCCGGCAATCACTGACAAACAGGTTAAAACAGCCCTATCCAAAGCCAAAAACACAGCTTCACTGGGACCGGATGGTGTCCCAGGCTGTGTCTTACACGAACTCCGAAATGAACTAACCCGTCACCTAAACACACTGTTCAAACTCAGCCTCTCTACAGGCTACGTACCCATAGAGTGGCGCACAGCAACAGTTATCCCACTCCACAAAGGTGGAGCCACAACGGACCCCGGGAACTATCACCCTATAAGCCTGACTAGCCTGGTCTGCAAGGCTATGGAGCGCATCATTATGGAACTCATTAACAAGAGACATTGGGAACCTCCAAACATTGGACCCTACCCAGTTTGGCTTTAAGGGCAGATCATGCCTCCTAATCCTGGTGGACTTCTTTGAGACAGTTGCCAAGGCTTTAGATGAGGGAAAGGAGGTCCACACAGCCTACCTAGACCTCGCAAAGGCTTTCGACACCATTCCCCATTCTGGTATTCTAGACAAGCTCACCAACCTGAACATAAACCCCTACGTCACGAGATGGGTTGCCAATTGGCTCACGGATAGAACCCATACAGTGAGAGTTGCAGGCTCTAGGTCCGACTCTAAACCGGTTACAAGTGACGTCCTCCAGGGCTCAGTCCTGGGACCCCTCCTGTTCGGTATATACTTCTCAGAGGTATAGGCAAGCACAGGAGGACTATGGCTGACCAAGTTCGCAGACAACTGCAAACTGAGGGCCATAATTGACTGTCCAGCTGATACAGGCATCCTCCAGAAGGGTCTCACTGAGACGGATACCTGGTGTCAAAATCATGGCCTCAAGTTAAATGCCAAAAAGTGCATAGTCATCCCCTTTGAAAAAACAAAGTACCTGCGAACTACCACATATGTGGTAGTCCCCTAAATACAGAAAATGAAATAAGGGATCTAGGGACCCAAGTAGATAGTAATATCTCCTTTGATAATTATATTTCCAAGGTGGTTAGAAAACCCTGTGTGGCCCACCCAATCACAAAAGGGTTTGCATCTAGAACAAAAGAGGTTATTGTGCCCCTCTACTCATCACTCATCAGACCCATCATAGAGTACAACTCCCCATTTGGGATGTACCTTACAAGACACCTGCAACAGCTGGAAAGACCACAGAAGTACCTCACCAGGAGGATTACTGGCCTCAAACAGATGCCCTATGCAGCCCGACTGAAGAAACTCCAGCTGTACTCGGTTGCATACCACCTACTCAGAGGTGATCTCTGTGCGACATAAAAGGCCATGTCCAACCCAGAATTGATGGACATGCTCCACCAAAAAAAACAAATCCCCGAGAGCCACACGCTCTAGGGATCTAAACCTACCCATAATGATAAATAGGACTTGCTGAAGGTATAGATTCCTGTCCGAGAGACTCCACATGCTTTGGAACAGGATTCCAATCTACGTTAGGCAGAGCCCCTCACTAACGCTCTTCAAGAGAAACCTTGACGAGTGGATGGGAAACAGAAAATTTATCCCGGGGATCACTGCAGTGGCTCTGCTGGACAGAGGCACAGGGAACTAATGGCTCTGCTGGACAGAGGCACATGGAACAAATCTAAGGGGGTGGTGAAAGCCAACTCATTCTGGCTAGGCTTACATATGCCCCCTGGCAGATAGGTTCATAGGTAAGTACTAGGCTATCATCTTTTGCCCGTATTGTGGCATCATCCTTGGGGAAGGTAATATGCTGCTTTAGTGCTAGGCTCAAACCAACCTGAGACACAGACAGAGCTGTCCAGTGTCTCTCATCATATAGTCAAGGGAGGTACATCTCAGATCACTGCACCACAGGTACCAGTATGATTCATTCATAGTCCATGTAGGTGTAAATGACCTGAGTGTGTATAATTTGGCAGATCCTGGGACTGGATAGGCAACTGTTATTTTCTCCTTGTTCGGCCTGATTAGAGGGGTGTCAGTATGTATTACAATAGAGTCCCCTATGACTAGAGTTCTGGGAAGTGTGATTGCTTGCCTTATGGGCTTTGTATCCCGGGCGCCACTAAGTGTGGCTGAATATGTGGCATTGGGTATTGCTTTTGTTTAGTGCTTTTGGGTTTGCCGAAAATAATATTTTCTGATGGGTAGTCTAGGTTGTTTTTGTTTAGGAAGATTGCATTTAAGTGCCTCTGCATGTTGTTGGTCTATATGTGTAGATTTGTGCTGTGTGTGGTTGATGTTGTGTGCATGGCTTTAATAAATTGATGTGTGCTTGCATGTGAGAGAGAACTTCCACTGACATTATGTGTATATACATCTCTTGCATACTGCATCTGTTGCTTTAAGGATTAAGTGGTTGTCAGTAAACATGAAATGGTTTATACATTGTCTCAAAATACCTGTATCCATCAAGCTGGCTGCAGAGAAGTTAGGAAACTGCATATCCATATTGTCTGGCCTTCTTATTGGTGAACTACAAGGGTATAGTGTTACAAGAGTTAACAGAGTGTTAACGTTGCTTTTTGGGGGTGGGGGGTTGGAGGTTATTAAGGCTGCTTTTTTAGGGGGGGGGGCAGACTAGGCTATATAATACTGAATTCTACTAAATTTGATGCTATTGCCACTTGAACAAACTAGCCGCTCTAAGCTTGTCAGTGCACAAGGTATTTACTTTATACTTGCTTGTGTATAGGGTACCACTTCATAGAGGTAGTTTGATTCTAGTTTGTGTCTGTACAGGACAATGCCATAGTTAGCAGCTCCATGCAAATGTGCTGAATTTATGCCAGCACTGAAAATACAGAAGGCTGACTGAGCCCCCTGGCCAATAAAACCACTACACTTAAGCCATTTTCTGTGTGTGTTTCACAACTTGGACAAGGCAAACACCTACTGCCACTAGATGAATAATCCCAGTCCTCCTAATGTAAAAACACAATAAAAGTGTCTTTAATTCCACTGTAGGAGCTCTGGTTAATTTGTTGATGATGTTAAAGTAAGAAGGTAAGTTTTCCTCACTGCAATGCATCATCGGATTATACTCTAACAAGATAAAGGCTGCATACAAGCAAGCAATAGATTTGTGATCTTGAGCTGCTGAGGAGAGATGTAAAAGTGTACAAATCATATTAAATGCATATAAAAGTGTACACATCTCCCTTTTATACAGATAGAAGCACAGATTAATGTTCTTACTTTCCTCTGGAGACAAAGAAGTTTTTGTCTAAGCAAATAGAATAGAAAATGGAAAGCTTGAAAAAAATTGCAGTTTTTCAGTATTTGAAAGAGCTGTTTCTTACATTTGTAAGGCTATTATAAACAAAGGTATGACACCTGGGTCCAAGGAGGTCATTGTTCCACTGTATTCAGCACCACCAGTCATGGTGGTCACCTCTTAGTATATGTACTTTTGTCGCCATATGTCTATGAAACCATTATGTTGTGTGTGACCAAGTATTTGAAGTATCAGAGTGTAATCACTGCTGCATCCAGCCTTGGTGTTTGTCCATGGTTTACATTATTATATATATTACAGGTTGTGTTTATTTCTGTAACCAGATTACAAATCTTTATCTTGAAAAATGATACGATTTGAAATTACGCTATTAAAAATATAGATACAAAAATGCAAGGTTACTGTGCAACCCCAGTAGGAAGGGGGGGGGGTAAGAAAAGGTCTGAAAATTGGAGGGTGGAGCCTTGAGCAGGTTTTGGGACTGGATAATCTGCTTAAACAGGTATTTTAGACTATGTTCCTGTGTAATTTTTGCACACTACTGGGGAAAAACTGCTTCTAATTGTTTTTCTGATCATGGCAGTGCTCTGCCAGGACTTGTAGGTGGTTTTATCCCAGGGTCCTAAGCTCATGCTGTCTTGTACCTTGACTCTCTGCAAAGGAGACATAAGTAGTTAATTGTAATCTTTTTAATTTAAACCTACCACCCTAGAACACAAAAAAGGAAAAAAACTAAGGGTAATGCTGCTCAATGCCAGAAGTCTAAATCTCAAAATGCACGCACTCGAGGCCCTTCTCAGTATGGAGAACATCGATGTCTGTGCAGTGACAGAAACCTGGTTCAAGGCTCCTGAGAGCACCCCAGCACTATCAGGTTTTACCTCTTATCATGCGTTCCGGCCCCAAAATCCGGACAATACCAAGAAAGGAGGGGGGGTATCCATATTCATCAAAGACACCCACACCTCAAGACTGGTGGCAACGCACGATGCATCGGAGACCATCCAGGTGCAATTAACCATAGGCAAGACTGCTCTGCAAATTGTAGCATGTTACAGGCCACCCTCACAAACTCAGGAACCTCACATGGCCTTCCTGAAAACACTAGAGGGAATAAATGTATCACCAAACACCATCATACTAGGTGACTTCAATTACCCTAATATAGACTGGGAACACTACTCAAGCCCAAACACCCTAGCCCAAAAGTTCCTGGAATTCATAAACTCAAATGCCATGGAACAACTAGTCACCATCCCCACAAGAGGAGAAAACATACTTGATCTCATCATCACAAACATGGGAGCACAATGTTCAACACCGGAAGTATATCCCTCACTGGTGAGATCAGATCACAAACTAATCTCGCTGGAGGTCCTCATCCCACCCCCACCTGAAATAAAAAGACCACAGTAAAGAACTTCTCGAAAGCCGACTTCACACTTCTAAAGACTAGTGTGGTCTCCTTTAAGGCCCCCGAGCCGACGGAAAACAGTACTCAAGCCGCTGAATCACTTACAAATGCCTTCTACCAGCACCTGCAGGACTGCATGGATAAGGCAATCCCAAGCAAAACAAAGACTCTTTGTACCAAAGGCAAGCGTCCACTCTGGTGGACCCCAGCCATAAACAAACTCTACAACAAAAGGAGGAAGCTACTACAAGATAGAGCAAAATCCTTAAAAGGTAAGACACCCTTGATCACTATAAGTAAAAAACTAAGAGCTCTCATAAAATCATCCAAAGCAAATTTTGAGAGAAAAATAGCTAAAGACTCAAAAGACAATCATAAGGCCTTCTTTAGCTATGTTAGAAACCTGGGAGGAAACTCCCAGATATGCTCAGAACTAGTTCAAAATCATGTGAAGATTACTGATCCTACAGACATTGCCAACATACTGGCTGACAGGTTCAGTGCAAACTTCTCCCTCTCCCCCAAAAGGAGAGATATCTATACCAAGCGATTGGAGCCGCCCAAACATCTCCAACGCCCAAGTGAGGACTGCTCTCTGCAAAGCAAAAATCACAGCATCCATGGGACCTGATGGTGTCCCCGGCTGTGTGCTCCACGAACTCAACGAGGAATTAAACCCACAGCTAGGACAGCTGTTTAATCATAGTCTTACCTCTGGATACGCACTCCAGGAGTGGCGCACTGCAACTGTGGTCCCACTTCACAAAGGCGGTGCCTCCACCGACCCTGGAAATTACCGCCCATTAGCTTGACAAGCCTTATCTGCAAAGCCATGGAGAGGATCATAATGGACCTCATAAATAAAGACATAGGGAATTTGCAGACTTTGGATCCATCCCAGTTTGGCTTTGTCAAAGGCAGATCATGCCTTCTAAACTTGGTTGACTTTTTCAAACAGTCACCAAAGCCATTGATGAGGGAAAGGCAGTCCATACAGCCTACCTCGATCTGGCGAAGGCCTTTGATACAATACCCCACTCGGGTATCATTGAAAAACTCATCAGCTTAAATGTTAACCCATACATCACAAGATGGGTTGCAAACTGGCTGAGTGACAGAACCCACAGGGTCAGAGTTGCTGGCGCCATGTCAGACTCAAAGCCTGTCACAAGTGGTGTACCACAGGGCTCAGTCCTGGGCCCACTCTTGTTTGGCATCTACTTTTCCAAGTACAAGCAAACACAGGAGGGTTATGGCTGACAAAGTTTGCAGATGACTGCAAACTGGGCCATAGTAGAAAACACATCTGACACAGATATCCTTCAGAAGGGTCTCACAGAAACGGATAACTGGTGCCAGAGCCATGGCCTAAAGTTAAATGCCAAAAATGCATAGTCATACCCTTCGGGAAAAACAAGGTTACCCCTAGCTACCAAATAGGTGGCAATCCACTGAGTACAGAAGAAGTTATCAGGGACCTGGGGACCCAGGTTGATAGTAGTCTGTCATTCGACACCCATGTAGCTAAAGTAGTTAGGAAGACCTTCTACATTGCCCACCTTATCATGAAGGGATTCTCATCTAGATCAAGGGAGGTCATAGTCTCCCTATACTCATCACTCATCAGACCAATGATTGAGTACAATGCCCCATTCGGAATGTATCTGACCCGACACTTGCAGCAGCTGGAGAGGCCACAAAAGTTCCTCACCAAAAGGATAAAGGGTCTCAAACATCTGTCCTATGCTGCCCGACTGAAAGAACTCCAGCTCTATTCAGTCG
This sequence comes from Protopterus annectens, assembly GCF_019279795.1. Lineage (NCBI taxonomy): Eukaryota > Metazoa > Chordata > Ceratodontiformes > Protopteridae > Protopterus > Protopterus annectens. Next base: position 1,342,089,698 of record NC_056725.1, on the reverse strand, counting down.
CCACGCTTGCTCAGAGGTGACCTTTGCCTAACATACAAGGCCATGTCAAACCCAGATTTGATGAATATGCTTCACCTCAAAAATCTAGATCCGTCAGAGCCACAAGGGCGGAGACTTAAACCTCGACACGGCTATTAATAGGACGTGCTGGAGGGATAGATTCATCACCCAAAGACTCCCTATGCTGTGGAATAAAATCCCGGTATATGTGAGGCAGAGCACCTCGCTGGCCTTGTTCAAGAGAAATCTTGACCAATGGATGGGAGATCGCAGATATACCCCAGGGATTACCTCAGTGTCACTGCTCAACAGAGGCACAGCAAAATAATGGGTATAGTTCCCCATACTAAAGGGGTGGCGTAAGCCACAAAACTATGGGCTAGGCTTGTAAATGCCCTCGGGCAGATAGCCTAGTATGAACCTATGAACCTATGAACCTAATTAGATTTTTTATGAAAATATAAGTGAATACTTGTTATTGTGTGATATTTTCAAGTTAGCTTTGCTTCCTTCCAGTTTTTACAGCAATGTTTTATCTGTTTTGTGTAGAAACCAGCAAATATTCTTGTAATGGGCGAAGGTCTTGAAAGAGGAAGAGTTAAAATAGGTAAATATTTTTCAGTTTTACTACATGCTAAGAAAAATTTACATGTGGTTATGTTTACCATTTTATCTTGCCTCTTCTTAGTGTGAACCTTTTAAAATGCATTTGATGCTTATTTTATCTTTTTATCTTAGTAACTTTTAAAAGCAGATACTGTTCTACTCTACAGCTGAGTGCAGGATTGTAAAACCCCAGCAATGACCTGTAAATGTGTACTGCTGTAAAAGGAACTATAGAACCATTTTCAGTCATGTAAACAGTGCAGTGATATGTTGAGAGGCCACCATGTTAAAATAAGTATGTTTCTTATTTTTAGCACAGTGGCCAGCAGACAGTTGGAAATACCATGACCTCAGCTTCTGGTCAGATGAGCAGTAGTTGACCATTTTCTGAATGTCAAAGCTAATAATTCATATTGTGCTTATTTGACTCGTATGCTAGATAAAAAGGATGGACAGTTAGCTGTGCAGTGATTTGTTTATACCCGAGGTCTGCATATCAGTCTACCATGTTTGTTGATCAGTGTGTATCCCACAGTGTCTGACATGTTTTAGTAGAGGAGTTAGCTTTATGTTGACATTGAGAGATTTTTCAAACATTAGAATGTTTTGTTACTCATCATATGTATTTACATTCCAGATATAAGCTGTGTCATTAATGAGCAACTGGTTGGATAGCTAGTATGCTTACAGACAGAACCCACTCAGGGATGATGGGACTCTTTCTTCTAAAGAACTTGTTGTGAAGGCTGCCAGCCCAGCCACATAGAATTTTATAGATAATTCTATCATTTGTAAATATTAACGTAAGACACAAGCTTGTTGTCTTAAATGGAAAAAACTGCTGTTAGATGTGGAACTGAAAAACATTTAACAGTGCTCTCTGTTGACCACGTAAAACATGTTGTGACCCTTTGATCTGAAGTCTGGCCTAACTAGATGAAGACGTTCTTTCTATTGTTTTAACCAAGAGTTAAATTGCTAGATTTAAACTTGCAAATGTATTTTTATTGCTCTGCTTCCTGACCAGCTGCAAGATAACAAAAGATGTTAAGAATGTAAATGTAGTTTCTGTTAGCCTGAGAACCCAGGGAAGTGTGAAGAATAATGTAAGGGGAACCAGGAATGTGATTTTAAAAACGGAAAGAATCAGAGAGAATTAAGCATTTTTGTCTTGACCATCCAACTCATCAGCACTCTGCCTGTTTTCATATGTAAGTTATCTTAGACTTGTGTTTTCTTTTAGAAATAACTAGGAACTAGAAAGATTAGACTGTTTTTCTGTGATGTCCGAACTGTACTACTGAATTATGTTAAGTATTTCTCTGTGATCTCTGAATTCTTGTGTAGTAAGAAGTATTGTCTTGTGTTTTTATTTATTATTAAATATTTTAAAACCTTTCAACTGTGGCTGTTTTGTGTAGAGATAATTTAAGCTCGAGTACATTGCATATTTATAGTAATTACTGTAGCAAGTCACTTCAGTAAGCCTTGACTGTTTAGTTATACTACCAATTGGATAATAATATTGCACAGTAATAATTGGACACCCTTTTAAGGGCCTTTGAGTAGCTGATAAATATTAGTGGGTGGTGGCAAGTGATACTACCGTATAGTCTGGGAAAAAGGGGCACAGCTGGAGAACCTGTGCCAGCCTTCCCCAGGAGTGTCTGTAGTTGTATAAACTCTTATCTTAAAGTGTGTTTGTGTCAGCAACTTGGGCAGGGACACGAAGCACTGGTTGGACAGGGAAGGTGCTGGAGGTTTTAGCTTGCCCACTAGGCTGAGATCTGGACCCTACAGCTGTGCCAGTGGGGAGTCTTATTGGGACCTGGAGAGCAAGGGAGCAATCAGCCCTGGACTGACTGTGATCTCTGTGGGCTCTTAAGGGAAATTGCACTGTACTGTGTGTATTAGTTATCCTTGCTTCATATATGAGACACCCTCTCTGGTGTTAGTGGTGAGGATTGAGGCTCCTTGTTTGCTGGGCCAGGGCATGGGCGTCACACTTGTCACCAGTGGTGTTCCTTCAGGTCTGTTTTGCTCTATCATTACTCATGTACTCTGATGTCATGGTCTTCTTGACTACGTTTGCTGATGACTACAAACTTAGAGGTGTATTAAGCTTACTGAAAAAGTCTTATGTCCTCCAAAAGAACTTGGCCCTCACAAAGTCATGCTGTCAGGACCATGGGCTAATGTTAAGTACAAAAAAGTGCAACAGTGTACTCTGGCAAATGAAAGCACCCCTGATGTTCATCGTATTGGTCGCTGCTGCAGTAGCCTTAGCTGTATGGGTTGTGTCCTGCCATATGTAACTTCTGTGCACCCAAACTGTCAAGAATCTTTAGCTGAGCTTGACTAGTAGATGAGTTTGAGTGTGAAGCCCTTCAAAGCTATACTGCCACTGAATAGTGCACACTGTTGAGGGTTTTGAGAACAACTGTTGGCTTGTGCTTTCTTTTTTTAGCTGGATAAATTCCCTTTGGGACAAAACCTTCCATTGTCTTAATTTTGCTCATATTTTATTGCATCCTTTTCAGGAAAGTCATTTTAAAACTCGAAGTGTTTTGTTTTAATGGATGGTCTCATTACTGTAACACTTTTTAAATGGAGCATTAATTTTTTCCTATGAGTTTAAGTAGTGTAAAGTAATAAACATTTTATCTGAGGAGAAATTGTTTATTTTTCTTTTGGTGGTCTGGCATATTATTTTAAAGTGCTGTTTTACTGTTTTTTTATGTCAAAAAAGTAACCTTTTTGGACTGGTAGTGTTTACTGGGTATTGCCGCTCCTCTTTCCAGGAAAGCGACACCATTTTTGGCTTGACCATGGAACAGAATACTGGTCCCATGGTCAGACATTCTTCAGTAACAAAAAGAAAAAAATTAAGCAAGCAACCATTGCCACCACAGTAGACTAGCAATTTGCCTCAGCCACAGGTGGGTGACTGCTGTGACCATTTGTTGTACCTTCCCTGGAAAGATGTAGAGGGGCAGAATGTTTTCTTATATATTGTGTTTTGGAGGGGTAATTACTGAGGAATTTGGGAGTAGGAGAAACATACAGATGCTTCGGGTGCTGAGGCTTGAATAACTCAGCCACCTTTGTCCCAAAGAGGGCAGAGTTATCCAGAGTCGCAGTCAATAGTTTTGCCATAATGTCATCAGGTAAGGGCTGTAACCATAACCAGGAATATCTTGCCAGGACAGAGGCAGATGCAGCAGATCTGGCAGAAGCTTCAGCAGCACCATAACTGCATCTAATGGAATGCCTTGTGACCTGAGAAGACCGAGATAGGCTGGATATCTGTGCCATGGCAGGAGAGTCAGGGATCTCAGACAAAAGTTTAATGGCCTGGACTAACAGGGATAGGGCATATTTTGACATATGAGTTTGGTAATTTACTGTCCTGAATGTCATAGTAGCTGAGGTATAAACATTTTTCCCCGAGGCTCTCCATGGCCTTACTGTCCTTATTTGTAGGGAGAACTGAGGTGGAGGAAAGCAGTTTTGAAGACTTCTCAGTTGAAACTGATACAATCCCAGGGTCTGCAACAGGGCATTTAATAAGAAATTTGGCCCCCTCAGGTACCTTGTAAAATCTGTCAGGCTTTCGAGGGGCAAGGGGGCTGTTAATCAGGATTCACAGAGGCTGCATTAAAAGCATAACAAATGCTGGCAAGACTGAAAGGATAGCTGAAGGAGCAGGAGTGTCATTTACAGAAGTTTGTAATACCTCAGTGGAATCCCACTTGAACACCCTCATTTTGGAAATGGTCTCCCCAAAGGTGAGGTCCTCACTTGGAGAGTCTGTTTCAGCAGAATCCTACTCTGGGGAAGCATAACCAAGGGAAAATGGCAACTGAGACACATAGGACAGAGAGTCCTCAGAAGAGGAGTCAGAGGAGTCCTCAGCTTTAGGTGGAGGAATATCTTGAGCCTGAAGCCTAGGGCTATTTTAGGGGGGAGTCACTGGGGGAGGATGAGGACGTAGCAGACCTAAGAGCCATGAAAGCATTGGAGAGACTCTGAGAAAAAGCCTACCAATCTAGTTTGCTCTCTGCAGGAGGAGAAACATGTTTTGACTTCTGTTTTCTTTTCGGGGAAGGCCTAGAGGGCGTAGGGCCCAAGGTATGCCTAATGACACCAGGTTCTGTAGCAGTGGAAGGATCTGCCTGGATGGCCGGTACAATCCGAGGTTCCCCATCACCGTCTGTAGCCAACGTCTATATTACCTCCATGGGCATGCCTTCCACTCTGGGTTCTGTGGCTTCCCCAGCGGTACCTGCTATAACCATGTCAGCAGTTTCCAGACGTTCCTCCAGGCACACGTCTGCCACAGGAGGGACGTTGGATGGAGGTGGCCTTTTTCTTAGCTGGCTCAACAGGTTGATGGGATGGCCTCTCCATAGTTAATGCTAAGCGTTTAAAATGCTGATTCTCCAAATAAATGTTCAGGGCATGCAGACAGCTGTGTAGGGTATTAGGGATGAAGGCCTGACAGATCGCGCAGGTCTTGTTGTCGTGTGTAGGCCTTAAACAGAAAAGACAAAGCTCGTGGGCATCCTTATGTGGGATCTGATGACTGCACCTACACTTTCCCTTCCTGGATGACATGAACCTAAACAGGCATGCAGTGACCCAAAAGAACAAAACGTCCCCAACGGGGTACTTATCTTTGAAAAAGACAGTCCTGCAGGTACGGCAGGAACAGCTGATGTTCGACTGGCGGCAGAGAAGTTCTGAGGTATGGTACATGCAGACGTCATTTTTATGGCCAACGTCAGACGTCCCACGTACCTTGACGTGACTAGAAGCTTTTGTATACTGGCTGGACATTTGGATAGCAAGAGAGGATAACCCAAGGGTTTGGAATACCGCAACATGGAAGAGAAGGGACATCTATAGTTATGGTGAGATTTTACACAACTGTCCTTTCTCTGCAGGTGTTGAGGTCCCCTTAGTGAGCAAGGGAGAGCCACTCTCGTCAGTCCTGTGAGAGGGAACAGGGAAGGTTTCCCTGTTGTCAGAATGCTGTGCCCATCCCCGGGGAAGCAACTGCTACCATTGGTAACACTGTTGGGCCTATTTTTCCTGTTAAAAAAGAAACAGAAAACAAAATATGCATCTATTCCTCCTCAAATGTCTTTGAATTTGAGTAGTTTACTGCGTCTGGCTCAAGGTTTAATTCAGTCTATTGATCCTTCTTGTAAAGTAGATTCTGGTAAAAGGTGATTAAGATTCTGAATTTGAACAGGAAGATGCAGGGATGGATATGTTTTTTTCTTCCAGTTTCTGAAATGGGCTCAAAGAAGAGCTCAGTTTCTGATTCTTCACTTGGGGATTTCTGTTTATATACCACTTGCTAGAATGTGCCAGTGTTTTTAATGGGAGAACACTGAGGTGTTACAGAAGGATTTTTCAGAGTTTATACCCAATTCTGCTGTTCTGCCTGCTTTGGAGGATGTATGTTACTGCCTGCAGTTTCCTGGCAGTCAACCAGCTGCTCCTAAACTTCATTCCTCCCCTGTATGTATTGTTCCCACAATACCCATTTTTTTGCCTATGTAATTTGCTCTTACCCTTTTTAAAGATCCCAGTACCAGTTGTTTTATCTCTGTTACTATATTGAATACTACTAGTACAGTTGGTTTAGACTCTGACTTCCATTTTCCAGTAATTGCTTTTTTGCCAGCCACCATAATAAGGCTCAGCAAGGCCTTACTATGTCTAGGCAGCTCTGATTCTGTATCATAGCTCAGAAAAATAATTTCTGTAGTTACACCAGTTTGCTCACCCAACATCTCCAACAGAGAAGTCTGCAGAGAATCTTTAAAGTCTGCCAATTCATTACATTTCCAGAAAATATGTTCCCAATTACCTCTTTCTTCCCCATCACACCTCCAGTGCTTGCTCTCTACCTGAGGAAAGATTCTCTGGACTCTACTTGGAGTTTAAAAATGTCTATGTAAAAATTTCCAAGCAAAAATCCTATATCTTCTGGATTTGGTTGTATATTTGGGACACATACATATATCCCCCCTTTTTGTGTGAATTGCTTATACAGTCTATTACCAGTCATATCTAACCTCCTCTGATTCTTTCAGTTATCATGCAGTATTTTATAAGCTGTGCTAGTTATTACTATTTTAACAGCTTATGTTCTAGATTCTACTACAAACTCTACCAGTGCTGGTCTTTTGTTTAGGACTCCCCCTATTTCTTTCTCTTTGCCTATACTGTGATACCAATCCTTGATAGAGAAGGCAGTTTCTAACCCGCAGGCCAAATAAGTTCTTGGCATCTTCCCATTCTATCATCTTTCCCTCTCTAGTTATTTGCTCCCAATACCTTGGTTCCTTTGCTAGTTTTCTCCAATAACCCCCCCCCCCCTTTCCTAATGTCTGTATCCCTAATTGCAATGATCTATCGGCAGGATCTCCTTTCTTCATTCATGTGTTGGCTTAGTTCTTAGAATACTTTGTGCTATTTTATGAATATCTTAGAATACTTTGTGCTATTTTATGAATGTAATATTCTGTATTATTAATCTTATTCTCTGAAAAGTTCTGCATCCAAATCCCAGTCGCTCCTTGCTTCTTCAGCTTCCCCCCATTTCATTGTCATCTCTTTCCACTTTGAATTATAGATTTCTGCTTGTGCTATATATAGGAGCCTTAACTGTGAACCTCTGAAATACCCCTTCAAGTCGGGTAATCCCAGTCCATTTGTTCTTCTGGAAGAATCAGCTTATCCCACTTGACTCTTGCCATCTTCTCCTTCCTGATAAAATCCTTCAGCTCTTTAATTGCTATCCACAACTTCTACTCTGGTTGATAAAAATATCCTTGTCCTGCGTATAAGACTAAAGGGACTAAAGACATCTTAACTGCTTGTATCTTACTATCCATGTCCATATAACAGAGCTTCCAATTTCTCAGTTTTTGTATTCTCTTTTATTTAGTCTCTTCCCACATATCCTTAGCTGCCAAACCCAAATCATTTTTAATCCATACTCTTAAATATGTGACTTTATCATGTCCCCATAAATATGAATATTTCCGAGCCAATTCATGTGTGGGTACATAATTTAACGCTGCTATTGCCTTTGTTTTAGCTTCTTTAAGTTTGTATTGTGAAAAGATTTGAAGCGGTCTCAAAATGTTCCACCACACTGTAATGTCCTTTTCTAGTTTTGTCAGATATAAAATAATATCAGCTGCAAATAGAGCCAGCTTTTCTTGACTACCATATTTCTGAGTCCCTTATTTTCTTTTCCAGTGTTTCTAAATATAATGCAAAAGGGGAAAGAGGACACCCTTGCCTTGTTCCTCTGCTCCAGCAGAAATTATTAGAGAGGACCTCACCCACTTTAATTTTCACCTCTGATCTTTCCTAAATCCTCCTAATCAGCCTTGTAATTTCATCAGGGAATGCAAATGCTTCCATTGCCCTGCTCATAAAGTTCAGCTTACTCTGTCAAATGCTTCTTCTGCATCAACACCCTCCAGCAACAGTGGTATTTTTTTTTACATTTTGCTTCCTTCTGGATCATCAGTGTTCTGTTAATTTTGTCAAATATTTGCCTCCCCTCCACAAAACAACATTGATCCATGCCTATATCAATTTTGACATCACTTTTGCCATTCTTTTATCATTTATAGACACAAACACTGTATTATTATGGTTTAGTATTGAAATGAGTCTGTATGAAACTGGATCTGATGGATCTTAAGCCTCTTTAGGTATTACAGCTACCACTGCTTTTTTCCAGGATGTTGGTACTTCTCTTAAAATGCTGTTAAACAAAACCTTTCAGATATTTGTCAGTTTTTTTCCTTCCTAGCTTTCAAACTTCCACAGGAATATCATGTATTTCTGGGGAGTTTCCTGTAGATTGGTTTTGCATCACCATTTTGTCTCATCTTGTACTGTCCTGTTAGTAATTGAGCCTCATATACCTCTAACTTTGGCATATTTAATTCTTCCATAAACATTTCTATTTGCACCTTTTCTTGATTTTCCATATTTCTCTGCTTTATACAGAATTTCATAGAATTTCTGAAGTATTTCTAATACCTGTACGGGATCTCTTACCTTCCTTGTTATTGTCTCCTAAGCTTGACGGCAGCTCTTTTTACATTCTGTTGCTTGAGTCGTTTTGCTAAAAGTTTTTGTGCTGTAGTGTTATTTTCAAAAACAAGTTGCTTAACAGCAATTTTTCTAAACTCCTGCATATTATTGAGATAATCCCTTATTTTCTGTTTAACATTCTGCAGTTACTCCTCTTCTTCTTCTGTGAGATTCTCCATATTCTGCAATACTTTACCAAATAGTTATTTTTGCTTCTTAACCATATCTCCCTTTCTTTTGTTTCCACACTATTTTTAATCTGCACTTTAATTTTATCCCACTCCCTACCTATAGTTTCAAAATAAATTTCTATCTCCTGTAATAGCTCCTGATTACTTGCCACTACCCATTCCTTAAATTCCTCTCTTTTCAGTCAAACAGGAGGGAAAGTGCCAGTGTCTCATTTTTATTTCATTGCCCTGTGTTTTTATTTTAGTTGACACACGATCTGAGATAGTTATTGGGTGAGTATCAAGACCTTCAGTTAAATGCACGTATTCCTGTGAAATGCAAATTCTGTCTAGCCTAGCCCAGTTTTTGTATCTTGGGGACTAATATGTAAATTCACTCTGAACTCCTAGCACTGAATTCACATCTTCCTTGTCAAATATTTTCATAAATTTCTTCAAAAGTCTGCTCTCCTTTGTTATACTTTCCCTTCTGGGGCCACCCAGATGCATCTTTACTGCTGCAAATCAAATTCCAGTCAGTATAAGTAATATTCCTTGCTCTAAGATGATTATTTCTCCCATAATTTTCTTAAGCTCTGTTATAGCAGTTTAAGGTTAAATATAAATACATCCCAGTGCAATCCTCCTTTACCAGTAGCCCCTTAGTACTACAAATCTTATTATTTTTTATCCTGTTCTGTCACTGTTGGAGCTTATCTTGCAATTCATATAATGACTCCTGTTTTGCTTTGTCCCAGGTATTATAGTGAATAAGCATCCTGAAAACCTTTCTTTCTCAGTTTCACATGTTCATTTCTTTCCAAGTGTGTCTCCTGTATCATAGCTACTTGCATGCTACATTTTTTAATGTAGTTCACTACTCTTTCTTTTTTGTATTCATTTGCGAGACCATTGACTTTTAAAGACATTACAGAAAGTGTGATTGAATTAAAAAGTTATTATTCCCACCTTTTATATAGAATAGCTTTTTATTAAATGTGTAGATGTTCTTCGTGTTTCACTGTTGCAGTCATCACACTTGAGTTATCCTGCCAGGGGTATCCCTCAGTCGGCCCGAATATCAGAGGCTTAGTATTTCTGTGTTGGTTGCTGTCGCTCCAGGACTGACATCAGGTCGTCAGTGGTATAAAATCAGGCAGCCGACACCATTACATCAGTCTTTCTTGCCGAGGAACCCGAAGTAGAAGCAGTTCGCACGAGTGCCAGTCGGCTGCTACCTGAGTTTTTCATTTCTGAAATTGAGGTTGAAGTCTTCAAAAGCTAAGTACCCCATTGGGGATCCTTTTTTCTTGCTCTAACCTATGTCAGAAAAGGTTAACAATTGTCTCGTCTGTGGAAAGCAAATACCACACCGAGATTTCCATTCTTACTGCGTCACCTGTTTAGGCCCAGACCACGACATCCCCGCTGCCGGTTTTGTGCTTTGTTCAGCAGCAGAACTATGTCGTCGGGCCCTTATCATAGCTAAATACTTTCACTCTCGATCTCCGTATTCCAAAATGGCTTCGGTAAGCCATCCGACTACCGATCTTCCGAAAAAACATAAGGATAAAGAGAGACTGCACAGGTCCAAAACTGCCAACGATGCTTCTGTTAAGCTAGTCGCCTGTTCCCCAGTACTCAGTGAGGCGCTTTTGCAGCCCCTGATGCCCACTTCTATGGATTCTCAGGCCGCTACCGAGACCTGTTCGGAGTCCGGTATGCCGCGAGACTCTTCTTTGACTAAGGATCCTGCAGATGTCTCTACCTTGGATGGGTCCAGAGCCACTGAGCAGGCACTGGCTTCTGAGGAAGTTCTTCGCACTACCGATATTCAACACAAACCGACTTTTTTCGCGTCTTCCGTTCTTTCTAAAACTACTGAGTTTCTAAAGCCCAGAGTACGAACTACGCCTAAAAAAAATGACGACCCAAACTCAAGCATCTGCTTCCATTCCTCAATCTCAGATGCTTAAAATAGTGGAAGACCTTATCATGCTTATTAGGGGAAGCCAGCCTGCCCCTTCTAAAAGAAAGAGACTTGTCCCCAGCAGCTTTATCTGACCAGGAGTCCGACGACTTTGAGGTTTCAGAATATGAAGACATGCCCTTGTCTGCTTATGAGGATTCAGATGCAGAAGAATCCATTCCCTCTGCCTCTCCTTCAGAGGATTTTTCTTTTGGTGAAACCCTCCATACATTGAGAACATTTCCATTGGGAATGTCAGGATTATCCTCAATCCAAAAAGAGGCTCTGGGAATTTTTAGATTTACCACAGCACAGACCCTTAGCTATTCCTCCTGCCCTGGATGTTGTAGATGATGTTTTCATGGAATCTAGTTTAACTCCTGACACCCTACCACCTGCTCCCAGGAAACCTGACCGGTATTAGTGTCCCTGACTTGCACAAATTTCTCTTCAAAAATCCTACTGCGACCCAGAGGTCATCTCCTAGGGACCTAAAGGAATAAAAGCAACCACAGCCAAGAATCCCACCCTTCAGGGATTCCCGAGCTTTAGACAGATAGGGTAAAAAGTATACACCTCTGCAGCTCTTGCATTAGAGCACTGCATTTTCAGTTCCACATGTTGAAATACCAGCAACATACAGTGGAGCTCCTTAAACACAAATTATCTACCTTTCCTGCTTGTGCAGAAAATAAAGAATTACAGGAGCTTATGCATTCTGCAAACCAAGCTTATGCATTCTGCAAACTAAGATACTAAGCACAACTTGCAACGTGGCTTTGACACCCTAGAAGCATCCTGCAGGGCAGCAGTCACAGGTTCTGTACTTAGAAGGCATGCTTGACTTAAGGAACAGACCTTGCCAGACCATGTCAAATCAAAACTCTTGGACGCACTATTCTACAAAGACAATTTGTTTGGCACCAAGGCAGAAGGGGTCTTAAAAAAGATGGAAAAAAAAAGCTAAATCTATGCAGGCAGTTAAAGACTTCTTGCAAGTCCAGCCAAGCACTGGTCCTTTCCAGCCCCCTCAAGGCCAGCTCAGACAAGACCTAGGGGAAGCAGACCCCACAGACAGCAGTCCCAGGGAATGCAGAGATCTAAGCAATGGAGTTCATCCACTTCAAAAACAGGGAGTGCTGAGCCACCCCCTTATGGAAAGAACTCACAATGACTTTACAACTCCCACCCCTTACCTCTGCCCACCTGCTTGTGTCCCTAGGAGGAAAACTCTCTTCTCATGCAAAAAAACTGGGCTTCCATCACCAAATATCGATGAGTCCTCAACATTGTGTCGCAGGGATACAAATTTTATTTCCACACACTGCCAACCCCAAAAGGGTTCCCAGATCTTCCTCCAAACCATTGGGCAGAGTCACAAAACCAAGTCCATTCCCTGCTTTCCATAAGGCCAATACAGCTTGTTGCTGCAGACCAGATAGGCCAAGGTTTCTATTCCAGGCTTTTCCTGGTACCCAGAAAAGAGGGCACCTGGCGCCCAGTCCTCGATCTTTCAATTCTAAACACTTTCCTGGTGATACCAAAATTCAAAATGCTCACCCTCCAGCAGCTTCTTCCTATGCTATCCAAGGAAGTTTGGTTAGCAACCCTAGACCTAAAAGAGGCCTGTCTACACATCCCAATCAGGGATTCTTGCAGGAAATCTCTCAGTTTCAGGGCGGGTTCTATGCACTTTCAGTTCTCTGCACTTCCCTTTGGCTTATCCACTGCTCCCAGAGTTTTCACAAAATGCCTGGCTGCGACCATTGCATTTTGCAGGCAAAGGAATATTCATATTTACCCCTACTTAGATGACTGCCTGATTCAGGTAGATAGTTGGGAGAAGCTGTTACAGCACCTGACCTTTGTAAAGGACCTACTGACCTCCCCGGGGTGCACTATAAATGAAAAGAAATCCAAACTAGTCCCCACTCAAAAAATTGTATTCCTGGGAGCAAGCCTGGACACAGCATCCCAGATGGCATGCTTTACTCCAGAAAAACAAGCCTATCTGACAGGCTACTTCTCCCATCTAGCCACCAGAACCCAGTTATCTGCAAGGAAAGTCCTGCAAGCTCTAGGGTTCATGGCATCCTGCATTCTACTCATTCCATATGCCAGACTGCATATGAGGAAACTTCAGTGGTACTTTAAAAGCCTTTGGTGTCAACACTCTCAGGACCTGTAAACTATCCTACCTATGATACCTTGTCTAAGAAAAGATTTTCTTTGGTGGGCAGCAGCATGCAACCACAACAAGGGACTTCCCTTTTCACAACCCTACGCCGCCCAGACCCTAACCACAGACGCATCAGATTATACCTGGATGGCAGGTGCATTCAGGGCCATTGAAGCCCAAATCAAATGCATCTGCACATCAGCCAAAAAGAGATGCTAGCTGTTCAGCATGCTCTGACTGCTTTCAGACCCCTACTATCCCTGGGGCCTCTACTGATCAAAACAGAACACCACAGTGATGTGGTACATTAACAAGCAGGGAGGAACTCGCTCCTATCCCCTCTGCAGGCTAGCCATGACCCTTTGGCACACGGCTTCAGCCATGCAAATTTACCTGCTAGCACAATTCCTGCCAGGCTCCCAAAACTCTCTGGCAGACAGCTTAAGCAGAAAACTCCTAGACCCACACAAGTAGCAGCTAGACCACAGCACCTTCAACCTTGTAACCCAGAAATGTGGCACCCCGAAGGTGGACCTATTTGCCTGCCACAACAATCACCGGCTCAGCAAATTCTGCACCAGGGAACCTTGCAGCAAGGCCTGGAAAGTGGATGCCCTATCCTTCCAATGGGTAAACCTCTCGATCTGTGCATTTCCCCCCTCTATCTCTACTCACAAGGGTACTACTCAAAATAAGGGAGCAAAAACCAAGAGCAATCTTGATTGCCCCAGACTGGCCATGCCAGCACTGGTACCCACTGCTGCTCAGTCTGTCAGCCCTGCCTCCATGGCACCTACTTCAGATCCCAAATCTCCTGACCCAGCAGAATGGAGAATTTATTCATCCACAATTGCAGACCCTGAACCTGGCAGCCTGGCTTATTCTCTGACCTGTCCTCCAGTTGCCAGCCTAAGCAAGCAAGTCCTGGACGTTATATGTGAGGCCATATGCCCCAGCACTAGAAAATCTTATGGTGATAAGTAGAAAAGGTATTGCACTTGGATCCATGCTAAGGGAGCTGATACAGCACAGCCCTCCCTACCTCTCATCCTGGGTTACCTAGCAGACCTACTTCACAGGGGCCTAGCCTTCTCTTCTATTAAAATTCATGCCTCTGCCATCTCTGCTCATTACAGCACAGAGCCACCTCTATTTTCTCCCCCTCTCATCAAACAGTTCCTAAGAGGGGCTAACAATTTAAGTCCACCCAGAAGAGCTCCTACCCCAGCTTGGGACCTTAACTTTGTGTTGGAAAATCTCACACTGCCACCTTTGAGCTTGCAGCTTCAGCAGAGTTAAAAATTCCTCTCTTGGAAAACAGCCTTGCTTCTGGCCATCACTTCAGCTAAAAGAGTTTCAGAGCTACAAGCACTAATGGCTGTGGAGCCTTTCATCATTTTTCATGCTGACAGGGTCTCCCTCAGGACTAACCCAACCTTCATAGTGGTGTCCAGTGTGACTCTCAACCAATCTTTTCATTTGCCCACCTTTTTCCCTAAGCCTCAACATAAGGGGGAAAGGATCCTGCACTCTTTAGATGTGCACAGACAACTCAGATTCTACCTGGATAGGACTAAGCCCTTTAGGAAAACTGACCAATTGCTAGTCAGCTTTGCAGCAGGGGTGGAGGGCAAGGCCATATCCAAACAAATCATCTCCAAATGGATAGCACACTGTATATAATATGAATATTTTATATGAATACTGTTGAAATTCATATAGACATTAATATGAATATATGTGTGTGTGTATATATATATATATATATATATATATATATATATATATATAATTATATATATATATATATATATATATATATATATATATATATATAATTTTATATATATATATATATATATATAATTATACATACACTGCATTTTTACTGTTTACTGATTGGATTCCTTTCTAACTCATCTCCAATAATCTCTGCTGAGCTGTACAGCAGTGGTTTGCAGTGCCTTGTAAAAAAGCAGGTATCTAGAATTGTAATTTGTCAGATAAAACTTCCTCTGCTGTTTTCTCAAGTGTCTAACAGAGTGTAGAGCAGCTAGTTAGCTCACTGTGAAGCATTACCCCAAGAGTGTTTTAGAGCAATTCTAGACCTCTCCTCCCAGCCCAACAACTTTAAACCCAGATTGCATTGTGGATGTGCACTTTCCTACTGTCTCTTTAGCCAGCCTGTTGGAAATGGGGATCTTGAGGCGATGTAGCAGTTGTTTCATGTTTATTGACAACCACCTTATTGATGTACAGTAATGACCTTCGGACTGGCAACAATGATGTTCAGGATTGGGAGAGTTCAGATGTCACATTTATGCCCTGTGTATGCACTGGGAGCATATGTGTGATTGACAGTACTCCTAGGTAATAGTCTTGTATATTGGCCGGATGTTGGGCTACCCTTGGCATGAGATCCCGGAGGTGATGAATACTGTGAAAAGAAGGTTATTTACTGTTATGGTAAGATTTTACATGACTGTACTATTTGTTTGGAGGCAAAGCTTTTGCATGCAGACATAGATATCTCCAAACAGGTTGCCAGTAGCGTACACATTATATCTACTATGAACCGGACACACAAACTTGAATATGCTGAGGCTCTTAAATGCAGTCTACCCAAACCTGAAATGCCTCCCGTACGCTGCCCTCATCAACCTCCCAGATACTCTACAAAGACAGCTTTCCCCAGGACAACACACATCCATGTTTTGCAATGTCTCAACCTTTAAGCCCTTAAGACAATCTATCACACAACCCAATATATTTGTTATTGGAGACTCTGTTGTGAGAGGCACTGATGCTTCCTTTACCAGGCTGAGCAAGGAGACAGTCATGGTTAGTTGCCTATCAGGACAAGGATCCACCAGATCACACATGCACTCTGGACATTGAACCACAAGTACTAGTATGACTCTGTCATGGTCCATGTGGGTGTTAATGACCTGAGACATACTTCCCTGCACTACATGAAGAGAGACATGATACAGCTTTCAGAGCATGTCCCAGACTGGTATTAGCCTAGAATTTTGCAGCATTTTACCTTCTCAAGGATGATACCACAGTGTAAAAAGATGATTGAGTTTAACAATTGGCTTAGTTACTGGTGTCATTCTAAGGGGGGGTACAATATTTGTCGGCTTGGGAAGACATGATTGACAGACCCTGCTGCTTTGCCAAGCATGATCTGCACCACTCCCCCCTAGGTTTGTGGATATTGGCCAAAACATTATCCACCCCTGTAGTGCCCTTTTTAGGCAATGCTAATCTGATGAATCTTCTAACGTAGTAAATTCTATGCAAAGTAAACTAAACCTGTTACTTCTCAGTGTTAGGAGTCTCAACAAGAAGCTGCACTACCTGGAAGCACCTCTCACCCTAGAGAGTGTTGACATCTTTGCAGTTACTGAGACCTGGTTTAAATGCATGGAAGGCACCTTGATTGTACAAGGTTATAATGCCTTCCACACATTTAGACCAGCTACTGCCCAAGAATGGAAAGAAGATGGAGGTGCAGGATTGGTCAAACAGTATGACATGCTTGAGCTACTCCATGTCCAACGAACCTTAGGGTAAAGTCCAGTACCATATCCTTGCTAGCTGTAGGTACCCGTCTGTGACCCAGGATAACCGTACCACATACTTGAATGTACTAGAGTCGCTCACAATTCAGCCCATCACCATATTCATGGGCAATTTCAACCACATACCCACCATAAACTGGAATACATACACAGCCACTAGCATGCAGGCCCAAAGATTCCTGGATTTTATCACTGCAAACATGGAACAGCTAGACTGCACACATGTTAGGGGTTCAAATGTTCTGGATTTTGTACTCACAAATATGAGGGATAGCTGCATCCCCCCCCCCTCCCTTGTGCAATGTCCTCACTGGTCAGATCAGATCACAGAGTAATAACCCTTGAAATAACTTGCAGCAAACTCCAGAACCTTTAAAAACTTTTACAAGGCTAACTATCTGCTATTAAGTGAAGGCATAGGCAAATTCCAGTCCCCCCTCCCAAATTCAGGGAACATGGCGTATGTGGAAGTGTTTACAGAAACCCTGTACAAGCATGTAAATAACTGCATAGAAACAGCAGTTCCAAACAGAAATAAATTTAGGACAAGCTCCAAAAACAAGCCACCTTGGTGGACCCCTGTTATCAATAGGTTGTCTAACAAAAAAAAAATCTTGTCCAAAAATAGGAAAGGCTGTGCTTAAAATGCAGGAAATTCCCTCCTCAGTCTCAATAAACAACTCAGGGGACTAGTCAAGTCCACCAAAACCAACTTTTAGGCAAAAATAGCCTCCCAGGCTAAGGATCTCCATAAGACATTTTTTCAGTTATGTACACAATCTTAAAGGGAACACCCAACAGTGTGCTAAACTAATAGTAAATAGAACCACCTATACCAAACCAGGGAATATGGCAAATTTGTTGGCCATGAATTTGGCTCTGATTTCACTCCCCAAGGAAATGCCCTCTATCACTTCTCCCTCAACTGTTACTAAAGTAAAGGTCCCTCACTACACTCTCCAGGGCTAAAGCACTGCATCAGTAGGTCTGAAATGTATCCCAGGAAGCCTCCTAAATAGCTTGAAAAATGATCTGTGATGCCATCTAGAATCTCTATTCAACTACAGCCTCCAGATAGGCTTTATTCTTAGGGAATGGAGACCTGCAACTGTCATCCCACTACACAAAGGCAGACCATCAACAGACCCACCGAACTACAGACCCATAAGTTTTACTAATGTCATATGCAAGGCCATGGAAAGAATTATTGTGGACTTGATTAACAAAGATAGGAAATTTTCAAATACCGGACTCATGTCAGTTTGGTTTCATCAAGGGCAGGTCATGCCTACTAAATTTGCTGGACTTCTTCGAGGTCACTAGCTCCAAGGATGAGGGCAAAACGGTACATATTGCCTACCTTGAGCTGGCAAAAGGCATTTGACACATTACTTCATTGTGGTATTATAGACAAACTCACAAATTTAGGCATAAATCCATATGTCACTCAATGGATAGCCAAATGGCTTGCAGATAGGACACATGAAGTTAGGCTGGGGAAATCCATCTCCACCAAGAGGCCTGTAATTAGTAGTGTCCCACTGGGACCTCTCCTGTTTAGAATGTACTTCTCTGAAGTCAAGGCAATTGTAGAGGGACTTAGGCTCTCCAAAATTACTGGTGACTACAAGCTGGGTGCAATCATTGAATTCCCCAAAGATGTAAATATCCCCCAGGAAAGTCTGCCGCAGCAAATGGGAAGACAACTACCCTTGCAAACTGCAGCATTAATAACACTCCCCTAAGAGTAGGCCCAGTAGTAAGGGACTTGAGCACTCGAGTTGACAGTAACCTGAACATTGATCAGCATGTGTCCATGGTAGTGAGAAAAGCCTTCCATGTGGCACCACTTATAAGTAAGGGCATGGCATCCAGATCTAAGGAAATTTATAGTCAGTCCCACTATACTCTGCCTTCATTAGGCACCCTTTGGCATGTGCCTGACCAGGCATTTGCAACAACTGAAGTGGCCACACAGTTTCTTCACTAAAAGAATACAGGATGTAAATATGTCCTTTGTGGACCTCTTCAAAGCCCTGTCTCTGTAATTAGCCTTCTGCAGAGTACTGAGGGTCATTCTCTGATCCAGCCATGGTGGATCTGCTACACATTAGCAAAACGAGCAGCACTAGGATTACCCAATTTAAGGATCTAAACCTACTCTGTGACCTAAACAAAACACATTGGAGGGATAGATGCGTCTCAGAGCATACTCCTTCTCTGGAACAGACTTCCCTTTCACATGAAACATAGCTCTTCACTAATCCTATTCAGTCATAGTTTAGATTAGTGGATTGGAAATCGCAAATTCACCCTGGTCTTGTCGCCTGTGGCCCATATGGACAAGGGGCAGTTTGTAGGTGCCCTTAATAACAGGCATATGCCATAGCCATTCTAGCCCATGGGCATTGATAATTGGAAAATTTGGGGCATGAATGGCTAGACTGAAAGACTCTATGGCTGTTAGCCTAGTAATCTCTTTTAGGATTTTACCAGATCCATGTAGGTAGTATGTGTTCGTGATTATTTGGCAAATTAAATTTGTTCAACAGATAATAATTTCGAAAAACTGTCGTAAATAAAAGCTTGTTTTTTATTATTATTATAAAGGGAAAGTCCCTTGTATGCTCATGTAGGGGGAGACTTCCTATAGTCCTCTTAACTTGTATATACCCACACAGTCACACACCAGTGGAAACATTTTGCACTAGTTAATATTTGCTGAAAGCCTTTCAGCGATATTTTCTTCATAGTGTTGTCCGTCAGGCAAATTACTATTGTAGACATGTCATGTTCCTTGCAGTGTGGCTGATCTGTCTCCTATCTAGGGACTCTGAAACCCTTTCAGAGAAATCAGCTAGATTGTGCATACAGGACTTGCCTTTCATGAAACCAGATTGATGTGGATCGAGGGACAAAAGCTCATGGTTTTGTTTTTAGGTTCTATGATGATGCATTTCATGGATTTAAAGATGAATGGTACCTTGGTTTTCTGTGTGCGTGTAAGAATGCTTGTGTCAAGGATATCATCTGCATTTTATACTTTGAATAATACCCTTCTTACTGCTGAAAAGGGTAAATTTGGTAGGCAAGTGTACAGGAGAGGCTTAGAATCAGAGGACTTCAGATAGAAAAGAAAATAACTCAGCATTTGTAATAATGGTGAAAGGATCAAAAGTGGACACACAAAATCATGACTACCACCCTGTTATTTGAATGACCTACTCATTGTTGCTGTAGGATGCTTTTTGTTCCATAGTATTGTTTGCATGGTGGTCCTTAGTCTGTGTGGGTATTAATGTCTCCAGCTGTCGTCTTCTTTAACCTTTGTGTACATGGTTTCATCTAATTCACACCTCTGTAGCACCTTTTGATATATTTTCATCTTGACACTCATAGCTCCATACAGGTGTCATGACATTGTTTGGAGATAGCTTTCTTAATCACATCACTTAATTAATGATGGGCAGCATATGAAGAGGATGTGGGTTGTAGGGAGCAAAATGACAAAAACATGTCTAGGATTTACTGCAGTACTAATGTCAAGTACTGTTGACACTTTACTGTTAGTTGTATGTTAAGTATTATGAAATTGTACATTATTTCCATGTTTCCACTAATGTTGCTAAATCCAAATGGCTTACAAGCTGTTGTATGATATCATCTGAAACCTTAGGCAGTGCTGAAGAAAGTTGTCATTGACATTTTCGTTTTAAATTGTACAGTTTGAGAGGTATTTGCATTGTTAATTGTGCATGTAGACGTTTTGTATTTCCGTAAATGTCTCTAAAGACAAGCACCCAAAAAAGCACACAGCACATTTGTCGATATGGTTGAACAAAGTTAAGACTAATACAGTGTTTAGTGTATATGCTTTCCAAGATACAAAAAGTGCACTGTTGTATTATATTACTGTATTTGTAAGGAAAATCTTTTATTTTATTTTTTTTACTGGACAGCACTGTTGATTTATACTTGAAGCATTTATTGTTCACAGGACATGTTTGGCATATCATTTTAACTTATAAAGTTTCCAGACATAGTCTTAGAACATTCCATAGCTGATAGATGGTGATGAATTAAATATTGCAAGCAGATTGTCACATAGCTAAAACATACATAGAATAAACATCTGATCTTACTGTTGAAGCTTTACAGAACCTCTGTAGTGACTGTAAGAATGTGTATAAACCTTACTGATACATGTGTATTTCTTTCCATTTGTGTTTTATTCTGCAGCTGACATGGGATTTGCAAGATTATTTAATTCCCCTTTAAAGCCTTTGGCAGATTTAGACCCAGTAGTAGTAACATTTTGGTACCGAGCTCCAGAACTGCTTTTGGGAGCAAGGCATTACACTAAAGCAATTGGTAAGTTCTTTTGGCTTATTTTTCTGTTCTTGTTTATTTTTGTAGTTTAGGTAGAGTAGTGAGTTCTGCCAGGATCCCATGCTCTGAGTCATTCATACAGATATTTGCAAACATAATTAAAGGCAACACTAGTGCATGGACTGTGCTATCCCAAACAAGACCAAGACCCACTCCTCCAAAAAGAGGAAACCAGCCTGGTGGCCCCGGGCATAAATAAGGTATATAATAGAAGGAAGAAATTATTGCAAAAAAGAGTAAAATCCCAGGAATGGAGGGGGCTCCCTGACCAACCGTAGCAAAAAGCTAAGAACCCTCATAAAAACTTCTAAGGCGAGCTTTGAAAGAAAAATTGCGACACCAAAGACAATCGTAAAGCATTCTTTAGCTATGTCAAAAACCTAAATAACTCTCAGATCTGCTCTGCGCTACAGCATAATGGTTCAAAATTCATGGAACCAACTGACATTGCCAATATACTGGCCGATAGGTTCAGTGAAAACTTGCACTCCACCCTCATCCCCCCAAAGGGCCCATTTCCATACCAGAAAATTGTACTGCCCCTAAAATCAGACACTCGGGTGAAAATAGCACATTACAAGGCAAGAAACACATAGCTTCCATGGGACCAGACAGCATCCCAGGCTGCGTACTACATGAACTCCAAAACAAATGAATCCCTCAAATTAATACCATGTCTAACCACAGCCTCACCTCAGGCTATGTGCCCACAGAGTGGCGCATGGCAACATTCATACCACTCCACAAAGGAGGTGCCACCAATGACCCCAGGAATTACCTCCCCGTCAGCCTGACAAGTCTCGTTTGCAAGGCCATGGAGCGCATCATCATGGAACTCATAAACGAAGACATTGGGAACCTACAAACCCTTGACCCCCACCCAGTTTGGGTTTGTAAAGGGAAAGTCTTGTCTCCTAAATCTGGTTGACTTCTTCAAAATGGTCACTAAAGCAGTAGATGAGGGAAAGGTGGTTCACACAGCATACCTTGATCTTGCAAAGGCCTTCGATACCATTCCCCACACGGGAATTATTGAAAAATTCACCAACCTAAATATAAACCCCTACGATGTTCTTCGTGTTTCACTGTTGCAGTCATTGCATTTGGGTAATCCTGCTGGCAGGTTGCCCTCAGCCGGCCTGAATTCCAAAGTCTTGGGTCCTGCGTCGGCTGCTGTTGCCCCTTCACTGACGTCAGGTTGTCAGGGGTATAAAAGAAGCAGCCGACGCCATTTTCTTCAGTCTTTCTTGTCGCATGGTGCCCAAAGTCAAAGCAGTTCGCAAGTGCCGGTCGGCTGACTCCTGATATTTTCGTGTTTGAGTTTCAGATCCAAAGTCTTCAATAAAGCTAAGTACCCCGTTGGGGAAACTTTTTTTCTTGCTCCAGAACGATGTCAGAAAAAGTTAATAATTGTATTTCTTGTGGAAAGCAAATACCTCATAAGGATTTTCATTCTTACTGTATTCCTTGCCTTGGCCCTGATCACAACATTACTGGTTGTCGGTTTAGTGCTAGATTTAACCAACACACTATTAAGCGTCATCGTGATTTTGCTTTAAACTTTTTTGGACGCCGGTTTAATTATCCTGAAATCTCGTCAGATAGCCATCCGACTACGGGAGTTTACAAAAAACGCAGAGAAAAGGATAGAGAAAAACAACCAAGGCCCAAAACTGATGATGAAACTTCTCCTAAGCCAGTCGCCAGTTCTCAGTGAGGGGCTTTTGCAGCCCCTGACGCCCACTCCCGAGTCGCAGGCCGCTACCGATTCCACGTGGAGTCGGCCATACCGCTGGATACTCAAGTATTGGAGCCTCGGACGCTAATCCCTCAGATGGGTCCAGAGCCGCTGAGCAGGTACCGGCTTCTGAGGGTGTATTCAGACCTAAACATCTTTATATTAAAACAGCCTCAAAGACTAAAGCACCTTCTAAAGCAAGGAAACAAACTCAAGAGCCATGTGGACAGGCCTCTATGCCCAAACAGATGCTCAAAATGGCCGAAGACTTGATTACCTTGATCAGGTATGGTTCCCATCCCCCTCCTGATAAGAGGCCTAGGCAAGACACTGACTATGAATCTTCAGATCAGATTTCTATTTCTTCTGATTCCTCTTCTGATCAGGAATATTCTCTTCCCCCCTATGAGGATTCTGATGCTGAAGAATTTATACCTTCAGCATCTCTTCCTGAGGACTATTCCTTTGGGGAAACCTTTCATACCATGAGGGAGCATTTCTGCTGGGAGGGGCAAGATTTTTCTGAATCTAAAAAGAGGCTCAGGGATTTTCTTTTACTACCTCAGCACAGGCCTCTAGCTGTTCCACCTGTGTTAGACATTGTAGATGATGTATTTTCGGAGACTAGTCTGACCCCTGACTCCTTACCCCCAGCTCCTGTTAAGCCTGACAGATACTACAGGGTTCCTGACTCACACAAAGTTATTTTTAGAAACCCTGCTGCTGACCCAGAAACTATTTCACAGGGTCCAAAGGTAGTTAAGGCTTCCACTGCAAAAACCCAACCCCCTCTGACAGAGATTCAAGGGCACTGGATAGATGGGGAAAAAAGGTTTACACATCCACAACTTTGGCTATAAGGGCCTTAAACTGTCAATTTCATATGCTTAAATATCAGCAACATGTCATGGGATTGCTTAAACAGAAAATGTTAAATTCTGAATGCGCAGAAAACAAGGAAATGCAGGATTTATTGTCTGCAGCAGAACAAGTTGAAAAACATACTTTGCAATGTGGTTTTGATTCTTTGGAGGCCTCCTGCAGGGCCGCAGTTACAGGTTCAGTAATTAGGAGGCATGCTTGGTTAAAGGAACAAAACCTGCCTGATCATGTTAAAGTAAAATTACTAGATGCACCTTTGCAGCATGATACTTTGGTGTTAAGGCAGAAGAGGTGTTAAAGAAAATGGAGGACAAAGCTAAATCTATTCAAACTGTCAAAGATGTTTTAGAAGTACAGCCACCTAGGTTTAGTAGACACTGGCCTACGAAAAATTGGTCCTTTCCTGTGTCAGACAGACCTCAAAGGGGTAGATCCAGACGCCCTAGGGGCAGACCCCAGGCGCAAGGTTCTTACAGGCCCAAGCAGTGGGGAGGCTTCTACCTCCAAAGCTGGAGAAGATAGATCACAAACATACAGAAAACAGTCCCAATGACTTCCCCCTGCCAGCACCAAGCACTTATCTTCTGGCAGCACCCTTAGGGGGAAAATTAGCACATTTTGCTCAAAAGTGGCACATCATAACCCAGGACAAGTGGGTTCTAAACAGTGTCACAAGGCTACAAGTTCCATTTCCATACTTTGCCAAAGGCAAACAGCTGGCCAGATCTGCCAAAAAATCAATGGGCAGAGGCACAAAAACAAGTCTCATCCCTCATGTACATGGGGGTCATTCAGCAAGTACCAGTGCAAGAGCAGGGACAAGGATTTTACTCAAGACTGTTCTTGGTACCCAGAATGGACAAGGCCTGGAGGCCAATACTGGACCTATCTATTCTGAACACTTTCCTGGATATTCCGAAATTCAAAATTTTAACTTTGCAGCAGCTTCTGCCCATGCTGGGCAAGAATGCTTGGCTTGTGACTTTAGACCTAAAAGAGGCATACCTGCATATTCCAATCAGACAATCATGGAGAAGATACCCAAGATTCAAGGCTGGTTCATTGCATTACCAATTCTCTGCACTGCCCTTTGGCTTATCTACTGCGCCCAGGGTCTTTACAAAGTGCCTGGCACCAGTAATTGCATTCTGCAGAGAAAGAGGAATACAAATATATCCTTACTTGGACGACTGTCTCATTCAAGCAGAGAACAAGGACATTCTTCAACATCTGGCCGTTTGTGAAAAGACTTCTAACATGCCTATGGTACACAGTCAACAAAAAGAAATCAAAACTAGTACCCTCACAAGAGATATTCCTGGGTGCAAGCTTAAATACAACTGCCCAGATGGCTTATCTCATGCCAGACAAACGAAGACAACTGACTACCTATTTCAAAATGTTGGCAACAAAGGCCCAGTTATCTGCAAGAAAAATTCTGCAGGCTTTGGGATTCATGGCCTCCTGTATCCTACTAATTCCATATGCAAGACTGCATATGAGGAAACTTCAGTGGTACCTAAAAAGTGTTTGGACTCAACATTGCCACAGCCTGGAAACAGTCATTACTCTCATTCCCTGCCTGCAACAGGAGTTTCGATGGTGGGCAAAGGCTTGTCACCAGAACAAGGGACAGCCTTTCACACTACCTCCAGCCAGAGAGACACTAACAATGGATGTATCAGACTATGCCTGGGGAGCCCACATGGCAGGAAGATGCATTCAGGGCACATGGTCCTCAAACCAAATGCATCTACACGTCAATCAAATAGAGATGTTAGCTGTTCAAAATGCACTGACAGCCTTCAAGGACCTACTTTAAGCGGGACAACTACTGATAAAGACAGACAACACCACAGTCATGTGGTATATAAACAAGCAGGAGGGCACACATTCTTACTCCCTTTGCAGACTAGCCATGACCATGTGGGACACAGCTTTGACTTACCAAGTACATCTGCAGGCACAATTCCTGCCAGGAAAGGAAAATACTCTGGTAGATGAACTAAGCAAAAACCTCATGGATCTCCACGAGTGGAAGCTGGATCCACAAGTCTTCAGCATGATAACAAGGAAATGGGGATGCCCGGACATAGATCTATTTGCCTCTCCTCTCAATTACCAACTAAAAAGATTCTGCACAAGGACCTATCAGTATATGCCTTTCCTCCACTGCCTCTCCTCCCCAAGGTGCTCCTAAAGGTCAGACAGGAGAAGTCAAAGATGATACTGATTGCCCCAGACTGGCCACATCAGTACTGGTATCCAATACTAAGGAACTTATCTCTATACCCAGCTTGGACCTTACCTCAAATACCTCGACTACTATCCCAGCAAAACAATCAGATCATGCACAGCCAACTAAGGACATTAAACTTGGCAGCATGGCAGATAATGTAGTCATACAAAAAACACCACTCAGTAAAGCTGTGATGGATGTTATTCTGGAAGCCAGAAGGCCTAGTGCTAGAAAATCTTATGCTGGAAAATGGAAGAGATTCTGTGCCTGGAACCAGGCACAAGGAACTGATACAGCGGTACCAAATATTCCTCAGATTTTGCAATACTTAACTGAAATGCTGGACAAAGGACCATCTATTTCATCAATTAAAATTCATGCCTCTGCCATTTCGGCTCATTACAATACACAGCCACCACTTTTTTTCTCACCCTGTATTAAGGCAGTACCTCAGAGGAGCCAAAAATTTTAGGCCTCCAAGGAGACTACCAATACCTGCATGGGACCTCAACTATGTCTTGGAAAAGCTCGCACTGCCTCCTTTTGAGCCAGCTGCTACTGCTGATATGAAGTTTTTGTCTTGGAAAACAGCTCTGTTCTTAGCAATTACTTCTGCAAGACGAGTTTCAGAGCTACAGGCACTCAGGCTGTGGAACCTTTCATCATTTTTCATCCAGACAAGGTCTTCCTGAGGACAAACCCAACATTTATGCCTAAAGTAGTGTCCAGTGTGGCTCTTAACCAAACCATTCATCTGCCAACCTTTTATCCAAACCCACAGAACAAGGGGGAGAGAATTCTGCATTCTTTGGACATACACATACAACTTAGATTCTACTTGGACAGAACCAAAGCTTTCAGGAAGACAGAGCAATAACTAGTGGCTTATGCTGCAGTATCACAAGGAAAGCCTATCTCAAAGCAGACTATTTCTAAGTGGTTAGGCCACTGCATTCGTTTCTGCTACTTACACCATGGCAAACCAGTGCCTAAGGGCATTAGGCCTCATTCCACCAGAGCTGCAGCCACCTCAGCAGCCTTTCTCAGGGGAGTACCAACCAGGGACATTTTAGAGGCAGCTACTTGGAGTTCGGTGCACACCTTCACAAAGCATTATCATCTGCCACTCTATTCTAAATCCAGGGCAGGCTTTGCCACTGTAGTCCTGCAGGGCCTCATAGCCGCTCCTACTGCTGTCTAGTTCCAGCCTCCCAACCATAGCTTTGGGACTCTACCCAAATGTAATGACTGCAACAGTGAAACACGAAGAACATAGTACAGTTGTGTACACTTGCCATAAATGTAGATGTTCGAGTGTATTCACTGTTGCAGTCCAGGTTTACCCACCTGCTTTCCCCCTTTTTTCTTTTGGATCTTATCTTTCCTTCTCTGATTTGTACTACCTATGTGGTGTATTTGCTTATAGATGAAGGTAAAATTTATATATATATATATATATATATATATATATAAAGTTTGGCTACCCTTTTTGGGGGTACCTGACATCTGGGGCAAGAAAAACTGAAGAAAATGGCATCGGCTGCTGCTTTTATACCCCTGACGACCTGACGTCAGGAAAGGGGTGACAGAAGCCGACGCAGGACCCAAGACTTTGGAATTCAGGCCGGCTGAGGGCAACCTGCCAGCTGGATTACCCAAATGTAATGACTGCAACAGTGAATACACTCTAACATCTACATTTATGGTTAGTGTACACAACTGTACTTTATAAGATGGGTTGCTAACTGGCTCACGGATAGAACCCATTCAGTGAGAATAGGAAACGCTAGATCCGACTCCAAACCTGTGACTAGTGTGTACCACAGGGCCCAGTCCTGGGACCCCTCCTGTTCGGTATCTACTTCTTGGAGGTACAAGCAAACATGGAGGGGCTATGGCTAACAAAGTTCGCAGATGACTGCAAACTGGGTGCCATAATTGAGACTCTGCACGAACCAAAAAGAAAACTGAAGACCACAGATGAAGAATCCACTTAAAACACCAGTTTATTGCACCTCTGGCGCTTCGGCAACCGCCTTCAAGGAGTATAAAACATCACATAACTTACACAGTTTATATACCCTAATACATCTAACAATTAAACAAGCAGCCTAAACCAATTAATCAATAAACATAAAAAAATGCTTAATACTACATTCTCATCAGATAAGAAGCCTGCAGTTACATTCCACATTCAGACCATGAGGAAATGGTGTCATATTTCAAAATGAAAATACTTTTTTTATATAACAACTTTTTATACAAATCATCAGAAAATACACCCTTCATAATATGTTTTAAGATAGTGGCTTGTAACCCATTTGGATTCGAATTGTGAGCCAGCATAAAATGTTTAGCAACAGGGCTATCTTCTTTATTATTTATAATATTCCTGACATGCTCCTGCAGTCTAGTTTCAAACTTCCTTTTACTTTCTCCTATATGTACAAGGTTACACGAACATTTCAACGCATAAATAATACGTTCAGTATTACAGCTATATATATTTTTAACCTCAAATACATGGCCATTTATATACTTAAAAGTTGGAACAATATAATGACATACATTGCAATGACCACAGGGTGAAGTTCCTGGTCTCTGCATGGTCCTATATTGCAATGTCTCAGTGGGATGTTTAAATTTATTACGTACCAAAATATCTTTTAAATTCTTACCTCTACGAAATGAAATGCCTAAAGACCTAGACAATAAATTTTTTAGGTCCATTGATCTAAACAAACAATTCCAGTAGTGTTTAACAATATCTATTAAAACATCACTGAAAACACTATATGTAGAGACAAAATAAACTAGTCTTTTCTCTTGATTTCTAACATCTAACTTATATCCCCTTACTTCCATACTTATAAGTACCAACTTTATATTGTTCATTAATAACCTTATCTATAGCTGTTTGAACACTAGCTTCACTATAGCCCCTCAATCTAAACATCTCACTAGTCACACTAATTTCTTTAAAGAAGTCCCTGTCAGTATTGCATAGCCGTCTAAGTGTCATACATTCCCCAAAGGGCAAGGAGACCAAAGTATAAATTGGATGACAGCTAGTCCCCATCAAATACTGATTACTATCAGCAAATTTCCTATGCGCAGACGTACGTAAAGTATTGCTGCCCTCCAAAATCAGATGTATGTCTAAAAAAGTTGTTTGCCCACCTGTACGCCGTCAAAGAAAAGTCCAAATCTATTATGTTGCATAACTTCTATAAACTGACCAACATAAGATATCCCACCTTTACAAATAAAAACAAGATCATCTATAAAACGAAAATAACTAACTACATAATTTAAAAAAAAATCTATATGATATAACCATTCTAACTCATACAAACCCATCATCAGGTTGGCATGCATGTAGGCAAAAGATGCCCCCATGGCAGTGCCCTTGATTTGTCTGTATATTTGTTCATTAAACATAAAAAAAATATTATTCAAACAAAATTCCAATAGTTCAGTAATATAATACGTTACTGGACTATCACCCAAAAAATATTTTACTGCTTCTAGTCCAAACTGACACTGTATGCTAGTATACAAACTAACAACATCAGCACTTATAAAAAACATATCTGCACTCCATTGTTTTTTAGATAATTTTTCCAAAAAATCAAAACTATCCCTAATATAACTAGGTAACTTTATTACCTAATGGAATATTCATGCAAAAATTTCCCAATATTAGATAAAAAATATTTTTGAGCAGATACAATAGGCCTACGAGGTGGCTCAACCCCACTTTTTTGAATTTTTGGAAGACAGTAACATAAAGCCAACTCACTGCCATCAGTATTAAACTTTTTGTCTTTGTCATTCTGTGAAAAATATTTTAACCTCACTCCCTTAGATATAAGGGTGTCAAAATCATTCATAGTCTTAATATATTCATTTGTATTACTCTTAACATAGGTATTGGTATCATCCAGATGTGTCATACACATTTTATAATATTGAGCAACATTCATCACCACTATCTTACCACCTTTATCAGATGGTTTAATAATAAGATGTTCATTATTCGCTAATGCCTGTAGTTCCTTCCATTCTTTTTATTCAAGTTATATACCAACTTATGCTTATACTGCATAAAATCACAAAAAGCATTTTCTACAGCAAAATTCAACATTTGAGAAAAACCGTTTATATGTTCATGTTGGTATGGAGGAATAAAATCACTTTTGCTCATTATTTTATCAGTTTTTAACAAACTATAGGCATTATAGTCACTTGCATAATCAAAGCATTCCTCAGGGTCAGATACACAAGAATAAAAACTGTTCTCTAAACTATCAGATTCTAACCAACTACCATCACCTTCTTTATACTGGTTATTGGCAAAAAAATATATTAAATGTATCTTCCTACACAGTCTAAAAAATATCACACTTCATGTAACCGAGGCAGCACTGTGGGTATATATTTAAGACCATAATTCAAAACATTCATCTGATCTACAGATAAAGACACACCAGAAATGTTATGAACGATATAAATTTTCTTACATTCAGATGCAGCAGTTACATGGATTGTTTCACCCACATCTTTGTGAACAAAAGACACAGAACTGTCAAGAATATCTTGCACAACATTATTTACAGTCGCGCTAATACCATTTGCTTCTCTTATCATTGAAACTGTGTCCTTCTCGATTGTTAAATTGAGACCCCTGCTGACGTAGATATCCTTCAAAAGGGTCTTACGGATACAGATACGTGGTGCCAAAACCACGACCTCAAGCTAAATGCCAAAATGTGCATCATCGTCCCCTTTGGGAAAAACCAAGTACAACATAGGTGGCAGCCCACTTACAACAGAGAGTGTGATAAGAGCCCTAGGGACTCATGTAGATATTAACCGCTCCTTCGACAACCATATTGCTAAAGTGGTTAGAAAATTCCTCTACATGGCCCACCTTATCACAAAAGGGTTTGCATCCAGGAATAAGGATGTTATTGTCCCCCTGTACTCATCACTCGTTAGACCCATTATTGAATATAATGCCCCATTTGGGATGTACCTAACATGACATCTGCAACAACTGGAGAGGCCTCAAAAGTACCTCACAAAGAGGATAACGGGCCTCAAACAGTTGCCCTATGCCATGAGACTAAAAAAACTCAGACTGTACTCTGTCGTGTACCGACTACTCAGAGGTGATATTTGCCTGACATACACGGCTATGTCAAACCCTGAATTGCTAAAAATGCTCCACCTAAGGAAAACCCAATCCACCAGAGCTACTCGCTCAAGGGATGTAAACCTGACATCAACAATAAACAGGACTTGTTGGAAGGACAGATTTGTGTCCCAGAGACTCCCCTTGCTCTGGAATAAGGTTCCCATAAATGTGAGGAAGAGCTCCTCATTAGCGCCCTTCAAGAGGAATCTTGATGAGTGGATGGGAAACAGGAAATTCACCCCGGGAATCACTTCGGTGGCCCTGCTAGACAAGGACGCAGGAAACTAAACCACTTGGGAGGAAAGCGTAAGCAAAAATTTTTTTTTGGCTAGGCTTAATTATGCCCTAGGGCCAATAGCCTAGTACCTACCTATGAACTAGGAAGCACAAATTAATGTCTGAATTATTTACAGCATTGATTTCAGACAGTAGCTTTCCAACTTTCTAACCATGTGCTGCAGTTTGATGTGTCATTTATGATAACCATTTTTACATCAGTAACATCCTTTTCAATGAGTATGTCAGCAATAACCACAGTGTTTTAATTATTTTACAAGGTCTGATATTCAAGACATTTCTCAGTAGGCTTATATTTGAGCTAATGTGCCATTTTGTTAAAAATTTCCTTTGTTTTGTTTAATAAAACTGGCATTTTTGTTGGGATGCACAGACTCTTATTAATTTGATACTGTCAGTTGCTCCTGAGAGCCCACCAGCTATTTTCTGCCACTTTGTGCTAGTCACATTTCATGCTTGATGTTAATGCTGGAAATGTTCTATTCTTAATTATCTAAAGTAGTTAGGCCAGTAAAATGTTTATAGGAGGTTGGCATAATGGTTAAGGGGTTTACAGATGCAATGTGCAGGGTTTGATTCTCACATGGGGTAATTGGCTAGACTTAAAATGGCCCACAAGGGACTAATCTCTGAAATTTTGAACAAGTCAAGACCTACCCCTCCCATTGTTAATGTGGCTTGGGAGGCAAACATGATACAGAGCTGTACCATAAGTGGCGGCTTTTCAACCTGGCCACCTGAAGATACATCAGGGAGAAACTGTTAGCTTGCATGACGACTTTAATAAAACGTGATTGAGGATGCTCACTGTTGGGACTGGTAGGACAGTCTGTTACACAACTCAGATGTATGCTGGAACACTGTTGGAGGGTGAAGGAAAAAGATAATATACATTATTTACACCCATCTTGGAGCAAAGTCTGATATTCTTCATGTTTCACTGTTGCAGTCATCACATTTGGGTTATCCCTGCCAGAGTCGCCCTTGGCCGGCCTGAATACCAGAGGCTTAGTATTTCTGTGTCGGTTGCTGTCGCTTCAGGACTGATGTCAGGTTGTCAGTAGTATAAAGTAAGGCAGCCGACGCCATTACATCAGTCTTTCTTGCCATGGAGCCCACAGCAGAAGCAGTTCGCACGAGTGCCGGTCGGCCACCACCTGAGTTTCATCTGCCGATTTGAAGCTGAAGTCTTCTAAAGCTAAGTACCCCATTGGGGATCTTTTTTCTTGCACTAACAGATGTCAGAAAAAGTTAACAATTGTTTCGCCCGTAGAAAGCAAATACCACACTGAGACTTTCGTTCTTACTGCATCACTTGTTTAGGCCCAGACAACGACGTTCCCCCGCTGTCGCTTCTGTGCTTTGTTCAATGCCAGAACTGTACGTCATCGGGCCCTTATTGTAGCTAGATATTTTCGCTTACAGTCCTCTAACTCTGGTATGGCTTCAGCAAGCCATCCAACAGCAGATCTTCTGAAAAAACGTAAAGATAAAGACAGAGACAGACAGCACAGGTCCAAACCTACCGACGATGCTTCCGTTAAGCTAGTAGTCAGTTCTCCAGTCTTCAGTGAGGTGCTTTCGCAGCCCCTGATGCCCACATCTGGGATTTGCAGGCTGCTACCGAGACTCTTTTTCAGAGTCTCGTATGCTACAAAACTCTTCTTTGACTAAAGATCCTGAGGTCGTCTCTACCTTGTTGGGTCTGGAGCTGCTGAGCAGGCACCAGCTTCTGAGGAAGTACTTCGCACTACCGATTCTTGACACAAACCAATGTGTTCTTTCACGACTATCGTTCTTTCGAAAACTACCGAGTTTCTTAGGCCCAGGGTATGAACCACACCCAAGAAACCGACGACCCAATCTCAGGCACCTGCTTCTTTGTCTCAGTCTCAAATACTTAAAATGGCGGAAGACCTTATCATGCTGATCAGGGGAAGCCAAGCTACCCCCTCCAAAAGGAAGAGAGGTCTGTCCCCTGTAGTTTTGTCTGAACAAGAGTCAGATGACTCTGATGCATCTGAATATGAAGACATGCAACCCCTCCCTACTTATGAGGATTCAGATGCAGAGGATTCCATCCCTTCCACCTCTCCCCCAGAGTATTTTTCCTTTGAGGAAACCCTTCATACCTTTAGGGAGCATTTCCAGTGGGAAAGTTAGGACTACCCTCAGTCTAAAAAGAGACCCAGGGAATTCGTAGATCTTCCACAGCACAGACCCTTGCCCATCCCCCCAGTCCTGAATGTTGTGGAGGATGTTTTCCTAGAATCCACCTTGACTCCTGACACCCTCCCTCCTGCACCCAGAAAACCAGACGGGTACTATAGAGTCCCTGACTCTCACAAATTTATTTTCAAAAAATCGTACTGCTGACCCTGAGGTAATTTCTCAAGGGCCTAAAGGGATTAAAGCAACCTCTGCTAAGAATCCCACCCCCTCAGATAGGGATTCCTGAGCACTAGACAGATGGGGTGAAAAAGTATACACCTCAGCTGCTGTTGCTATCAGGGCACTAAATTGTCAGTTCCATATGCTAAAATTTCAGCAACATACCCTGGAACTCCTCAAACAAAAAATGTCTTCCTTTCCTGCTTGTGCAGAATCTAAAAAGTTATAAGAGGTGATGCATTCTGCAAGTCAAGTAACTAAACACACCTTGCACTGTGATGTTGACGCCCTAGAAGCTTCTTGCAGGGCAGCAGTCACCGGATCTGTCATTTGAAGGCATGCATGGCTTAAGGAACAATCCTTGCCAGACCATGTCATATCTAAATTGTTTGATATCCCCTTGCACAAAGACAACTTATTTGGCCCTAAGGTAGAAGAGGTCTTAAAAAAAGATGGAAGAAAAAGCAAAATATATGCAGACAGTTAAGGATTTCTTACAGATCCAGCCAGCCAGGTTCAGTAGGCATTGTCCCACCAAGCGCTGGTCCTTTCCTACTCCCACTAAGCCAATCCAGCCCAGACCCCGGCGAACCAGACCCCCAGACAGCATCCACAGGGAATGCAGAGATCTAAGCAGTGGACTACCTCCACTTCAAAACTAGGGAGTTCTAAGCCACCCTGTTATGGTAAGAACTCTCAATGACTCACCTCCCCCACCTCCTCCCTCTGCCCACATTCACCTACCCCTAGAAAGAAACTCTCCTTTCATGCAAGCACCTGGGCCACCATTACCTACGATCGCTGGATTCTCAACATAGTGTCCCGGGGATACAAATTTTCTTTCAACACCCTACCTACCCCAAAAGGGTTTCCAGATCTACCTCCAAATCAGTGGGCAGAGGCGCAAAAGCAAGTCCTTTCCCTGCTTTCTATGAGGGCAGTAGAGCACGTTCCTGCAGAACAGAGAGGCCAAGGTTTCTACTTCAGACTTTTTCTGGTACCCAGAAAAGAGGGCACCTGGCACCCCATCCTCTATCTATCTATTCTAAACACCTTGCTGGTGATCCCAACATTCAAAATACTCATCCTCCCAGCAGCTGTTACCAAGGATGCTTGGCTAGCCACCCTAGATCTAAAAGAGGCCTATCTCCATATTCCTATCGGAATCACGCAGGAAATATCTCCGTTTCAGGACAGGATCTCAGCACTTTCAGTTCTCTGCGTTTCCCTTTGGCTTATTTACCGCTCCCAGAGTTTTCACAAAATTTCTGGCTCCGGCCATTGCCTTTTGCAGACAAAGGAATATCCAGATTTACCCATACTTAGACGACTGCCTAATTCAGGCAGACAGCCAGGAAAAGCTGCTCAAGCACCTGGCCTTTGTAAAGTCCCTACTAACCTCCATAGGGTACACAATCAGTGAAAAGAAATCCAAACAGGTGCCCACCCAAAGGATTATATTCCTGGGAGCAAGCCTGGACACAGCATACCAGATGGCATTCCTTACACCAGAAAAGTAAAATTTTGTGACAGCCTACTTCTCTCAACTAGCCTATCTGCAAGGAAAATCCTGCAAGCTCTGGGGTTCATGGCATCTTGCATACTACTCATTCCATATGCCAGACTGCATATGAGGAAACTTCAATGGTACCTAAAAAGCCTTTGGTGTCAGCACTCTCTAGACCTGGACACTCTTATACCTATAATTCCTTGACTCAGAAAAGATTTTCTTTGGTGGGCAACAGCATGCTCCCACAATAAGGGACTACCTTTCTCACCCCCCCCCCCCCCGCCAGCCAGAACCTAACCACAGACGCATCAGACTATGCCTGGGGTGCACAACTGTACGGCAGGTGCATACAGGGCCAATGGAGCCCACAGCAAATCCCTCTGCACATCAACTAAAAAGAGATGATGGCTGTCCAGCACGCTTTGATAGATTTCAAGCCCCTTCTCTTCCCATGGGCTCTCCTGATCAAAACAGACAACATCACTGTAATGTGGTATATCATCAAGCAGGGAGGGACTCACTCCTACCCTCTATGCAGGCTGGCCAAGACCCTTTGGTGCACAGCCTCTGCCATGCAACTCCACCTGTTAACGCAATTCCTACCTGGTTCTCTCAACTCTCTGGCAGACCAAGTAAGCAGAAATCTTCTGGACCCACATGAGTGGCAGCTCAACAGAAGAACCTTCACCCTAATAACTCAGAAATGGAGCACCTTGAAGGTCTACCTCTTTGCCTCCCACACCAACCATTAGCTCAGCAAATTCTGCACCAGGGAGAATCACTGCATGGCTTGGAAAGTGGATGCCCTGTCCTTCCCCTGGGTCAATCTATGGGTCTGTGCCTTTCCTCCACTACCTCTCATCCCCAGGGTACTGCTCAAAATAAGAGGAAAAACCAAGGGCAATTCTTATAGCTACAGACTGGCCTTGCCAGCACTGGTGCCCTTTGCTGCGCAGCCTGTCCCCACTGCCACCATGGCATCTTCCTCAGATTCCAAACCTCCTGACCCAGAGGGAAGGGGAATTCATGCATCCCCAATTGCAGACACTCAATTTGTCAGCTTGGCTTACTCCCTAATCCCCAATCAATCTGCCAGCCTCAGTAAACAGGCTCTAGATGTTATACATGAGGCCAGATGCCCTAGCACTAGAAAGTCTTATGCTGACAAATGGAAAAGGTTCTGCAGCTGGATTCAGGCTAAGGGAGCCAATATGGCACAGCCCTCCCTGTCTCTCACCCTGGATTACTTAGCTGACCTACTACACAGTGATCTCTCTTTTTCCTCTATTAAAAATCATGCATTTGCTATCTCTGCTCATTTTCTCACTGAGCTGCCCCTTTTCTCACACCCCTTGATCAAACAGTTCCTAAGAGAGGCTAGCAACTTGAGGCCACCTAGAAGAGCACCAACCCCAGCTTGGGACCTTAACTTTGTGTTCGAAAAGTTCACCCTGCCCCCCTTCAAAACAGCTTCTTATGCAAAGCTAAAATTTCTCTCCTGGAAGGCAGCTTTCCTTCTGGCCATCACTTCAGCCAGAAGAGTCTCCGAGCTGCATGCACTCATGGCTGTGGAACCCTTCATCATCTTCCATGCTGACAGGGTATACCTGAGGACTAACCCATCCTTCATGCCCAAGGTGGTGTCCAGTGTGGCTCTCAAGCCAATCCATTCATTTGCCCACCTTTTTTCCTAATCCCCAGAACAAGCGGGAAAGGATCCTGCACTCTCTAGATGTGCACATATAGCTCAGATTCTATCTAGACAGGACTAAATCCT
This sequence comes from Protopterus annectens, assembly GCF_019279795.1. Taxonomy (NCBI): domain Eukaryota; kingdom Metazoa; phylum Chordata; order Ceratodontiformes; family Protopteridae; genus Protopterus; species Protopterus annectens. Next base: position 1,342,052,631 of record NC_056725.1, on the reverse strand, counting down.
TCAGAAATTCTGATCAGTTGCTGGTTAGCTTTGCTACAGGGGCAGAAGGCAAAGCCATCTCCAAACCATTTTGAAATGGATAGCACACTGCATCCATTTCTGCTACAAACAGCATGGAAAGCCTCCACCCTTGGGGGTCAGGACTCACTCCATCAGAGCAGCCTCCACTTCTGCAGCTTTCCTCAGAGGAGTTCCCACCAGGGACATCCTGGAGGCTGCCACCTGGACATCTGTTCACACTTTTACCTAACATTACCACCAGCCTCTCTTCTCCAAATCCAGGGCAGAGTTTGCCTCTGCAGTCTTGCAGGGCACACTAGCCAGCCCCTAGTTTCTTTGACTGCCTCCACTCATTTACTCCGCTTTGGGAATCAACCCAAATGTGATGACTGCAACAGTGAAACATGAGGAACATAGTGCAGTTGTGTGCACTTACCATAAATGTAGATGTTAGTGTATTCACTGTTACAGTCCTGGTTTCCCTCCCTCCATCCCCCTTTTTTCTTCTCTTTCCTTACAAGGCCAACCCAGAATTGATGGACATGCTCCACCTAAAGAAAACCATATCCCCTCGAGCCACACGGTCTAGGGATCTAAACCTCACCACAACAATAAATAGGATGTGCTGGAGGGATAGATTCCTGTCCCAGAGACTTCCCATGCTTTGGAACAAGCTTCCAATCTACATTAGGCAGAGCTCCTTGCTAACACTCTTCAAGAGAAACCTTGACGAGTGAATGAGAAACAAAGTTTACCCCGGGGATCACTTCAGTGGCTCTGCTGGACAGAGGCACAGGGAACTAATCTGAGGGGGCGGCAAAAGCAAACACATTCTGGCTAGGCTTATAAATGCCTTTGGGCAGAAAGCCTAGTACCTACCTATGAACCTATTGGTATTTACTTTCTACTGGTGGGGTTCTTCCACCAGAACCTGACTCCTACTTGGGGGCTCCTGACAGGTTTAGGTCAAGGAAAACTGATTGTAATGGCGTTGGCTGCCTTACTTTATACTACTGACAACCTGATATCAGTCCTGAAGCGACAGCAACCGATGCAGAAATACTAAGTCTCTGGTATTCGGGCCAGTCGAGGGCTACCCTGGCAGGGGAAACCCAAATGTGATGACTGCAACAGTGAATACACTCGAACATCTACATTTATGGTAAGTGTAAGAAGTAAATATTGTGGGAAGAAATGGCCAGGGAATTGTTATGGCTAGGCTTGTATAGGCCCTAGGGCCAATAGCCTAGTACCAACCTATAAACTGTACTTTTCCAAGATACCTTCCCTGTTCCTGCATAACTTTTTTAAAAACATTTTTAGTAAATCTCATGTTAAACAAAAACACACAGTGGATATAAAAAGTTTACACGCCCCTGTTAAAATGCCAGGTTTTTGTGATATAAAAGAGACCACAATAAATCATTTCAGAACATTTCCCACCTTTAATGTGACCTATAACCTGTACAATTCAGTTGAAAAACAAACAAATCTGTTAGGGTAAAAATGTAAAAAATAAAAAAACGTACAATAAGCTGGTTGCATAAGTGTGCACACCCTTAAACTAATACTTTGTTGAAGCACCTTTTGATTTAATTACAGTACTCTGTCTTCTTGGGTAGAGACACCTGCCATCAATTAGAGAGACTCTGATTAACCCCAAATAAAGTTCAGCTGTCCTAGTAGGATTTTCCTGACATTTACTCAGTTGCCTGCTGCAGCAAAAGCCATAGTTAGCAGAGAGCTTACAAAGCATCAAAGGGATCTCATTGTTGAAAGGTGTCAGTCAGGAGAAGGGTACAAAAAATTTTCCACAGCATTGGCTATACCATGTAACATAGTGAAGACAGTCATCAAAAAGTGGAGAGAATATGGGACAACAGTGATGTTGCAAAGAACTGGACGTCCCTCCAAAATTGATGAAAAGATGAGACAAAAACTGGTCAGGGAGGTTTGCCAGGAGACCTACAACAACACTGAAGGAGCAGCAGGAATTTCAGGCAAGTACTGGTTGTGTACTACATGTTGATAGCAATCTCCTATATTCTCCATATGTCTGGACTATGGGGTAGGGTTGCAAGACAGAAGCCTTTTCTTACACAGAAAAGCATCCAGGCCTGGCTAAAATTTGCAAAGTAATACATCAAGTCTCCCAAAATCAAATTGGAAAATGTGTTAGTCTGATGAGACCAAGGTTGAACTTTCTAGCCACAATTCCAAAAGGTACGTTTGGCACAAAAACAACACTTCGGATCACCAAAGGAACACCATCCCCACGGTGAAGCATTGGTGGTGGCAGTATCATGCTTTCTGGTTGCTTTTCTTCAGCTGGAACTGAGGCTTTTAGTCAAGGTGGAGGGAATTATGAACAGTTCCAAATACCAGTCGCTTTTGGCCCAAAATCTTCAGACATCTGCTAGAATGTTGAAGATGAAGAGGAATTTCACCTTTCAACATGACAATGACCTTATACATGCATCCACATCAACAAAAGAATGGCTTCACCAGAAGAAAATTAAAGTTTTGGAATGGCCCAGCCAGAGCTCAGGCCTAAATCCAATAGAAAATCTGTGGGGTGACCTGAAGAGGGTTGTGCACAAGAGATGCCCTCGCAATCTGACAGATTTGGAGCGATTTTGCAAGGAAAAGTGGGCATTTATTGCCAAGTCAAGATGTGCCATGCTGATAGACTCCTACCCAAGGAGACTGAATGCTGTAATTAAATCAAAAGATGCTTCAACAAAGTATTAGTTTAAGGGTGTGCACACTTATGCAACCAGCTTATTGTACGTTTTTTTATTTTTTATATTTTTTCCCCTAATAGATTTGTTTTTCAATTGAATTGTACAGGTTATAGGTCACATTAAAGGTGGGAAAAGTTTTGAAATGATTTATTGTGGTCTCATTTTTTTTATATCCGAAAAGCCTGGCATTTAACAGGGGTGTGTACACTTTTTATATCCACTGTAGGTGCACATACATTAGTAGAAAAGCCTTAGTAACATTTTTTTTCTTTATTTTCATGCAGTATGTGTATGCTTTATTTTTAACTCATTCACTTTAACTTTATATAAAGTACTTAATTCCCACCTTTCCTTAAATCTCACTCTTCCTCCTGTGCATTGTTCTGCATGTATTGTTTCCATTAATTCCAATTATTTATTTGCTTCTTTCCTTTTCTAAAAGGTCCATTGGTATTTCAGTTGCAGTTGATTTAGATTTGATTTCCATTTTTGTAAGTAATTGCTTTTCTTTGGTAGGCAGTACCATTAAACTTAGGAAGGCATTGCTATATCTATGCAATTCAGGTCCTATACCGCAGCTCAAAAGAATAATTTCCTTGGTTACAACCATTTTCTCCCCTATCATTTCTGATAAAGTACACTGTAGCGAATTTTTTAAATCAGCCACCTAATTACATTCCTTGTTACCTTTGTTTCCTATCACACCTCCAGTTTGCTGTCCACTTGAAAAAAAAAAAATCTCTGAAATCTGATTTGGGGTGTAAAGCATTTATGCAATCGCTTAAAAGTAAAATTCCTAAACCTTCCGGACTTTGTTGGATACATGAGCCATATAGATGTCCTCCTACTGTTCTTTTGTAAATTGCTTTTCCAGTCTCTCTTCCCAGTGTTTTCTAACTTTCTCTGATTCTTGTAGTTATCATGGAATCTATTATATGCCCGGCAAATTATCCCTTTTTAACACCAGAGGTTCTTTGTGTTTCACTGTTTCAGTCCTGACTGTTGGGATTTCCTGCCATGAAAGCCCTCAGCCGGCCTGACTACCAGAGAAAATTCTTTCTGGCTCCCAGGCTGGCAGACACCCTGACTGATGTCAGTACATTTAGATGTAAAGGTAGCCAGCCTGCGTCATGAAGTCAGTCTTTTCTTGCCGTGGATAATAGTGCTATATTCAAGTGCGTTGTTCAGTCTGTATCAGAGAGAAGTGTCATTGGACAAGATAAGTACCCCTTTGAGGAATTTTTTTCTTTCCTTTGCTCATGTCATATTGTCAGTAAATGTCTCCGTTGTGGTAAACATGTCCCACACAGAGACTTTCATTCCCTTTGTGTTACTTGCCTAGCCCCAGTTGACGACATCCCCTGTTGTTGTTTCTGTACGTGTTTTAATGCAAGCACTATTTAGGCATAGGGCTGAATTTCTAGCAAAGTTCTTTAGCCAACAACCTCCTCTTTCATAGTCTATGGCATCTGTTAGTCGTTCAGAATCTGAACTTCCTAAGCACAAGAAAATAAAATCTTAGGTCTTTGGGCAACAGTCATTCGCCTCCTGCTTCTCCCTCCAGGCTTGTTATTGTTGAGCAAGGTGAGGTGCTTATGCAGCCCTCTTCTTTTTCTGTATTGGTGACTCAGGCCTCTGTTGAGACCCTTTCAGAGTCCAACATGCCATAAATATCTTCCACCTCTGCACAAGCCCTAGACATTGGCTTGTTGGTCGTGTCCAGGACCGCTGTGCAGGCGTTGGCTTCCAAGGAACTTGCACTGCCCCAAGCGACTGCTACTAGGCCTCGGCCCACTCCAACTCTGGTGCTCATTCAACACCCATGAGAGACGGACATCAGGTATATGGGCACCCTTAGGCCTAAGACCTTAGCCACACCTAGGAAGGCTTCTGCATCAAGGCCTTCAACTAGGTCTTCTGGCTGCACATCACAGGGGTCTCAGCAGGATTTAGACAAGCCAGCCGAGGACTTGATCTCTATTGTCAGATCAAGGCAAGCTCCAGAGACTCCTTCCCCTGGGAATAGGAAAAGAGATACCGCCCCCCAGAATTTTACAAGGATCCACTTCTTTCTGAAGAAGGCACTGACCTGGGGGACGGAAGGCCCCTCCCATACGTCATTATGAGAATTCTGACTCTGAGGAAATTCTCCCTTCTTCTTCTTCCTCTGAGGATTTCACCTTTAGAGAGACCCTCCATGCCATGAGACAACATTTTCAGTGGGGAGCTCAAGACTACCCACAAACAAAGAAGTTAGGGAATTCCTTTACTTGCCTGAGCCCAGGCCTCTGGCTATTCCCCCAATTCTGAAAATAGTGGAGGATGTCTTCCCGGAATCCTCCTTAAAACCTGACTCCCTCCCACCTGCACCATGTAAAGTAGACAGGATTTACAGGGTTCAGGCTTCCCATAAATACCTGTACAAAAACCCTACTGCTGACCTAGAAGTGATCACTCCAGGACCTAAAGGAGCCAGAGCCAGCATATCCAGAAATCCTCTTCTCACAGATAGAGACCCGGTTCCTTGACAGTTTTGGCAAAAAAGTGTATACATCTGCCACTCTTACAGTGAGAGCTATAAAATGTCAGTTTTGTATGATTAAGTATCAATAGACTATCCTTGAACAGCTCAAACAAAAGGTTTCTACCCTTGAAGGAATTCTCTGTCATTCCACTGCTCAGGTAGCCAGATATTCCCTCCATTGCAGTTCTGATGCCATGGAAGCATCTTGTAGAGCTGCTACAACTGGATCTGTTATTAGAAGGCATGCTTGGCTGTGAGAACAAACTCTTCTGGACCATGTTAAGTCTAACCTGCTGGATGCCCCCTGGACAAATATGTTCTATTTGGGCCTAAGGCAGAAGTAGTACTTAAGATGATGGAGGATAAAGCAAAGTCAGTGCAGATACCCTCTCAGGTTTAATAGAAATTTTCCTGCCAAACAGTGGTCCTTTCCCCTCCCAGCCTAAGAGTAGGCAGAGGAAACCCCAAAGGCATAGGCCACACAGATATAGGTAATAGCTGCAAAGAGGCAGGCAGCAGACCTCTGAAGTCCCCAGGCAAGGGAGTTCTAGACCCCAAGCCACATCCAGAGAGCAACAATTACTCAGCCACCCTCCAACTACCCCTTATCCCAAAGCTAGTTGGAAGGCTGTCTCTTTTCATAAATACTCTGGTGGGTTCTGAACATTATGGCAAATGGCTACAAACTCACTTTCAAAAAGCATTTAAAATACTCAGGTTTTCCAGATGTTCCCAAAATCAAAAAGCAGAGGCCCTGGCTCAAATCCAAATCCTATGCTCACAAAAAGCAGTAGAACCAGTCCCTGCAGCTCTACACGGGAAAGAATTCTACTCCAGGCTCTTCGTGGTTCCCAGAAAGGAAGGTTCTTGGTGCCCTATTTTGGATCTGTCCAAAACTCTATCAGTTCCTCCTGGTGTCAAAGCTCAGAATGTTAACACTTGAAAAACTGTTAATCATGATATCCCCACAGGCCTCCATGATCTCTCTAGACCTAAAAGATGCTTACCTGCACATTGGTATTCAAGAGTCCTACAGAAGATTTCTACACTTAAGAGTAGGAGGCAGTCTCTAATTTTCTGCACTGCACGTTGGCTTATCTATCACACCAAGAGTGTTCACAAAGTGCCTGGCACCAGCAATAGCCTTTTGCAGGACCAGGGTGATCCAAATATGTCCATACTTAGATGATTGTGTCTTACTGTTCACAGATCAAGCAAAACTCCTCAAGGAACTCAAATTCTCCCAGTACTATTTCTGTTCCCTGGGGTTCACAACGGACCTCCAGAAATCCAACACCTCACCAGTCCAAAATATTCTTTTCCTGAGGGCCCTTCTGGACTTCTGTCCAAAAGACATTCCTCACTCCAGAAAGTCTCCTTTCTATCAGATTATTTCCACAGAATACAATTTGAGAGATTGCATCTGAGCAAAGGAATTCCTTCAAGCTGTGGGATGCATGCCTTAATGTGTCCTCATGGTTCCTCTTGCCAGGCAACACATGAGGAAGCTCCAGTGGTGCCACAGGAATGTATGGTGCCAGAGCTCACAGCCCCTAGAGACCCATATTCCCTTGCCTCAAACAAGAGTTTGAATGGTGAACACAGGCTTGCTTCCAGAATCAGGCCCTCCTCTTCATATTCTCACCACATGGTCAAACCCTAACCACAGGCGCCCCAGAGACAGCCTGGGAGGCTCACTTCCAGAATCTCTGAACCCAGGGAAAGTGGGATTTCAACTCCTGGGATAGACACATCAAGTGGAAGGGAACCCATGGAAGTACTAAAGGGACCTGACAGCCTTCAAGGAAATATGGACACCAGGTGTCCTGCTAATAACAACAGACAATACCGTGGTAATGTGGTATGTAAACAGACAAGGAGGGACACATTCCTATCCCCTGTGCTGTCTAGCAATGCAAATCTCTGAAATGGCACATTCCATGGGGTTGCACCTCATAGCACAATACCCTTCCAGGAGTTCAAAATACTCTGGCAAACCATCTGAGCAGAAAACCCACCACAAGTGGCATCTGCATCCAGACATGTTTCTAACCCTTACCCAAACTTGGGGAATTCCACAGGTGGACCTCTTTGCATCTGAGGAAAATGCACACCTACAACAATTCTGCACCAGGAACAGACAGGAGACAGACTGGAAAGCAGATGCCTTCTTCTTCCAATAGATTCAATGCTTCATTTATATATCCCCCCTTCTACCTTGTGTCCTTCTCAAAATAAGGGAAGAGAGCTCAAGAGAAATTCTGATAGCTCCATACTAGCCCAGAGAGCATTGGTATCCCCTCCTCCTCAAACTCACCAACCAGACCCCATGGAGGATTGACCTCCTCACCCAGAATGGTGGAAAAGATATCCATCCCAACCTGCAGACCCTCAGCCTTGCAGCTTGGATGATCCCACAACACCCAACAGTGCTACCTTAAGTAAACGGGTACTAGACATCCTCAGATAATCTGGAAGACCTAGCAGTAGGAAATAGTACTCACCTAAGTGGAAAAGGTTCTCTGTTTAGTGCAAAGATCACCACCTAGATCCTCAATCGGCACATATTTCCAACATCCTGGAATACCTGATTGGGCTGCTGAATCAGGGAAGGTCTTTCATCCATTAAAATCTATGCTTCTGCCATCTCTGCATATGTGCCTTCTTGTCTTCTCCCCATCCCCTCTTGAGACAATTTATTTGGGCAGTAATTTGCATTAGACCCCCCCCCCCCCCAGAATGAAACCTACTTCTCCATGGGACCTTAATGTAGTGCTAGATAAACTGACCTTACCCACTTTTGAGCCAGCAGCTTCTGCTGACCTAAAGTTTCTGACTTGGAAAATAGCACTACTTTTGACTTTCACTTTAGCCAGGAGAGTTTGAGTTGCATGCCCTCATGACAGTGGAACCTTTCCTTATCTTCCACAGGGATAGGGTCTCTCTCTCAAAACCAACCCCTCTTTTATGTCCAAGGTTGTCACTGACACACCTCTGAACCAGGCCATCCATCTCCCTTAGTTCTTTCCAACCCTCAAAACAAAGGGGGGGAGAATTCTGCATCCCTTGGATGTGCACAGACAGCTACACTTCTATCTGGGCAAGACTAATACATTGAGGAAGATTGAACAGCTGTTCATTACCTTTGCCCCTGGATCAGGAGGCATGCCAGCCTTTAAGCAAACTATTTCCCGTTGCATTTTCTTTTGTTAAAGCTCTCATGGCAAAGTACCTCCAGTAAGGATCAGAGCGCACTCCACCAGGGCAACAGCAACTTCTGCTGCCTTCATTAAGCGTGTCCCCACTAAGGACATTTTAGAAGCTACCACCTGCTCTTCAGGCATACCTTCACCAAACACTGCCACTTGGCATCCTTATCCAAGTCTAGAGCAGGCTTTGCCACTGCAGTCCTGCAGGGCATCCTATCTTAGGCTCCTTCCTCCCTCCTTTTCAGCTTTGGGAACCTTTCCACTAGTCAGGACTGCAGCAGTGAAACATGAGAACATAGTGCAGTTGTGTACACTTACCATAAATGTAGATGTTCAAGTGTATTTACTTTTGCAGTCTTTCCCTCCCTCCTGCCCCCCTTAGCCTACTGTGTAGGCATCGTTTTGTTCTTCTGCACATCAGCCAAGGAACCCTTCCTTGGCGCCCTTATTTGTCAGGTTATCCATTGGATACCTCCTGTCGTCTTAGGGCTCCTCGTAGTTGAGGGCAAGAAAATATTGTTTTCATGATGTAGGCTAGCTACCTTTTATACCCAACTTATTGATGTTGGTCAGGGCATCTGCTAGTCTGGGAGCCAGAAAGAATTTTCTCTGGTAGTCAAGCTGGCTGAGGGCTTTCACAGCAAGAAATCCCAATAGTCGGGACTGCAACAGTGAATACACTCTAACATCTACATTTATGGTAAGTGTACACAGCTGTACTTTTCTGTTCTAGACTCAACTAAAAGCACTAAAAGAGCTGTCCTTTCACTTATCACTCCCTTATCCCCTTCTCTTTACCTATACTGTGTTCTCTATAATCTGCATTCCAAACATCTGCTTGGCCTCATCCCACTCTGTTACCTTTTCCTCTGTAGTTATTTTCTCCGATTACCTTGGTTCATTTACTATTTTTTTATTGTTCCTGCATATATTGCCTTTGCTGTTGACTAGGGAGCTAGTGAATTTGTGTGTTAGTGCCATAAGAGATGCATCATTGGCTGTCACCTTGGAGGGGAAATTATTTTCCAGGAATAAACACCATACATCTTATGGACTCTCGCAGCTGGGCTGCTCCCCCCCAGGTCTAGTTTAATGGCTCAGCATGTGTGCGTCAGTGACCGCATTCTGTGCCAGGGGTTGCTAGCCAGTCCATCAGTTAGGGAACTGTTTGAAGCCTAATTGTGACCTGACCTTACAGTTGTAGGAGTATATCATTAGAGAACATGGTCTGATCCCATCTGCATGCCTGCTGCAGGCCTCTCCTCAGTCCTTTTCACCTTTGGCAGGTGTATCCCAAGCACTTGTGTCCCTTACCAACACCATGAATGCTGCTGTTACATGCTAAACTCCATGCATGGCAGCTCTGCATGAACATGCCAAAGTCAAGGCTTCAAAGCGGAGAGGAGTTATCCTTCCCCTGCGCATGTTAAAGAAGTGGACTTTGGAGACCCAGAGGTGCATGTCTAAAATAGATGAGAGCCGTCATAACAGTGAGGCATCCCTCCTCAACTCTTGCAGCTTGCCACCATATTTCCTGCCCTTTAGAGAAACCCCTTGGGTTCATGAAGTCCACCATTGGCTGCCTTTTGGTTTCAATTTTTTCTCTCCAAAATATTTGACTGTTTGGGGAGGGAGAAGGAGGAGGGGAGCTAAGTATTTGGGTAGGTAGAAGGAGAAGTGTCTTGTGTTATTTCCTACATGCCACAGAATTATGTAAATAAGTGTCACATCCAAAGAAGGGCGATGCCCTCTGCAAGCCCTTGGTGAATTGGAATGAGATCCTCACCTGGTATCCTAGCTGCTTCGCCTCCTGTGAGCAGTCAGGTCTAACATTGGTCTCAATCTTGCCACCTTCCCGTTTTGTAAGAAATCTAAAATACTGTAGGCTGAAGGTGGTGATCACTGCATTGTTTTGGTTTCAATTCCTTCATCTGTCATGCTCATTTGTACTTATTTCTGTTCTGATTAGTGGATTAGTCAGAGCGTTCAGTCCTTCCTGAGTCTGGGCTTCAAGAAGAGATGGTTGAGTGTCTCACTGCAGCTTTGTGTTGATGCTAAGACAGCAGGCTCAGACATGTTCCTATGCAAAGTGCATGGCTTGGGCCCTCTCCTCTCAAAAAAGAGCTTAGGCAGGCTATTCTGGATGCTGTTTTGCTGGGGTCAAACTTACCAGGGTTTAGTTAATAACCTGTATAAGGTCCTCACTGTGCATGAGTAACTGTACACCCCACCCCAATGGAACTACATCTTCAGGTCATGTCAACTACCAAGGAAGAATAACTACTTGCAGACAAAAGAATTTAGAGCTGTTTGGAAAAGCTTGGCCTATTCACTTCAAAGTGCCACAGGGGGACACCTTTTTTTCAGAGTAAGGTAGAAGGTTCTACTCCCATGTTTTCTTCATTCTGAAGTGCATATAGGGTTTCAGTCCTATAGTGGGCCTCTGTAATTTCAGAGAACACACTATATATTTGAATTTCCAGATGGTGCCCTTCCAAGGGGTCATTCCTGTGTTGGTGCAGGGCATTTGTATGGTATTGCTGGACCTTTTGATCTGCTTCAAGCACATCAGTGTATGTATAGGAGTTCCCTTTTGTTTGCTTGTTCTGGGTGGATACCATTTTCACTCTATAAGGATGCAGTTTGGTCCCTGTTTTTTACCTAGAATGTTATTAAACTTGTATTTGCTGTGGGAAAGGTTTCATATTGGGAAAGATCTCTGTGCATTTTCCTGTGTGGATGACTGGCTGCTGATGGTCCTGTTAAGAAACTAGCTGCATTCTGGGGGGGGGGGGGGTTGCTCCAATATTTGCAATCCCTAAAGGTTTCCATAAGTTGAGAGAAATCCTCTAATTTCATTCTCTGTTTATTCCATTTCATTTGGTTCCTTTCATTGGTAAAATCTGTATGTTGTCTAGTGTTGCTCATTTGTACCTGACGAGGTGGCTGAGTAGGTCATGCCTCTTCCTTGGTGAAGATGCAGAGGAAGGTCCATGCTTGGACCGTTAACTTGTCCTCTGGATGTAATGGTGGTGGTGGTCTAGAAAGATTGTTCCTTTCACATGTGTAAAGGTGTGTTGTAGAGATCTGAGCTGTTAGTAACACAGTTTGCACTCACTTTTCCTTTTAAGGTACTACTGTCAGTTTTCTGTCACCTGGCTGTGGAGTGGAGGACTATCCTCTATGTTCCAAGTGTGTTTTTTACCGTCCTGCAGCTAAGGCTTCTGCAGGTCCTGTCAGTATGCGGTTCTCTGGTGGAGTTGGGATCCTGTTTTGTTTCCTCCATAGTTTACAGAATTCTGCATCCTCCCTCCCACAAGAGAAGCCAGTTGGAGCTAACTGCAGTCTTCCTGCCATTGAATGTTTTTTTTAGGAAAAGCTGATTCTGAAGTCTTTCTGATTTATTGTGATAGCCAAATGATCTTAGTGCTTGAACAAACAAGGCATGTATTCCTATTCTTGTAGAAATGTGGTGACGGTCTAGACATTAGATGTATTCAAGGCAACTCTTCATCTCCCTTCTCCAGAGGAGGTGAGTTTTCTACTGGATTCTTTAAGGCACTCTTCTAGCTCTTTCCTGAGAATTTGAGAGTCTGGATTTTGTGGTAGTTGGGCAGCATAGAGATTATCCTGTTTGTCACATAGCAGAAGGTGATGTTTTCCTATTCCACTTGATGCAGCAGGCCAGAGAGAGGTGGGAGAGTAGATATGTTCTCCGTTCTGTAGCAAAGGATGCCAATGTACACATCCACTATTACACACACAATTGCAACTTCAGAGAAGGATGACCCAGACTAATCTGTGTTCCACCTTGGTAGCTGAAAGGTATGTAGTTTCAGGCTGTCTGGTTTCATCCCTGTCAGTACAGGAAGCCTTTACTCATGCTAAGCGAGAAAACCTTTCAACTAAAGTGATTACCAACTCCAAATCAAGGAGTGACTTCTTTTTTAAATCCTCACTGAATATCAGTTAAAAGTGGTAGAAGTTCCTAATTTTACTAAAAAGACTTCAACCAGGCATGCTTTGCAAATCTTGGTCAGCATGCAGGTGCTTTTGACTTAAATCTTTGGCAGGTATATGATTTGTGCCTCTGTTAGCAGTCTAGGAGCATGTGTAAGCTAACTCTGAACATCATGACTTTGACAGTCAGGATTATGACCCACCATTGCTGGTCAAGCAGTTCCGTAAAAGGATTTTGCATCTCTCTTCTTCCATGAAGAACCTCTTAACCTCCTCAGGACTTGCAATTAATAAGCATGCCTGTGACTCCAAAAATTTGTGTTACTTTGACACATTTGGAGTTCATGTTTTGGGAGATGCTTTTCTTGGTGCCACGCAAGATTTTGGTTCATTAGATCCTTATCTAGTTTGTAGTCTTTCACAGAAATCATGCGGCTTTTAGGCCTGGCACATGTCCTTCAGGGATTGGTATCAGAACTGTCATTAAATCTTTCCTTTCCTCCTCTTTTCCTGTTGGCAGGATTTAAACAAAGGACTCTTCACACACTGACCATACTGATCCAACTCCTGTTCCTCCTGAATCAAATGCATGATTTCAGGAAGATGGGACAGCTGATTGCCTCACTTGCTTCACAGGGGGAAGGGGTGGGGAGACGGTCAGTCAGCAGGTGCTTGCCAGCCTCATTGTTTTTGACCTGTGAGGCAGAAAACATCCCACTTGAAAGTGTTGCTCTTAAAAGACCACTAATGTAGAGGAATGTCTCCTTGCATTGCTTGCTTCTAGGATGTCTCCATTGCAGACATTTGGGCCATGGCCATATTGTCAGCATTTCATACTTTTACCATGTGTAATCTTAGTGATTCAGGACTCTTTATGAGTATTCACATTTTGGACATCTTCCAACTCCTTGTGATTTTATTTTGCTTGGGATTCTTTTCTTTCATAGTCCCATCAGTGAGGATCCCCCAGTGTTAAATATAACGGGTGTAGTCTTACCTTATCAGTTATACATGAGGGTTTGCCCCTCGCCCCAACTGGGTGCTACTTATCATTTTACTGCCTGCCTGCCTGCATTAGGATAGATCCTCAACCAGCAGCTGCATTTCAAGTTCCCTGTAAATCAAAATAATAATTTATCACTATACAGTTGTAGGTTTCCTTCCATTATAGCTCATGATTTCCAGGAATGTGCTCAGTCAGTGATTAAGGCAAACTGGTAGGCTCAGGAGCTAGACATATTCTGCTAATACGGAGTATGACATCATGGTGTGCACTGTTGGGGGAGCTTACAAGCCTCTAAAGCAGAACTGAGAGAGGGACAATTTTCAGTTGTTGATCCGCTTACGCGAGTCCCTTCAAATTTAACTGATATGGCAAGAACATCTTTCTTACTCAGATGACCATTTCTATTTTTGGACTCTGTAGCACTGAGTGAGTGCATGTTGCTTAAATTTGTGACAGATAAATGCTTTTTTTGTTTTAAAACTATGCATGTATGAATATTTAATGCTGACGTAGTTTGTCATGTTAAGTAGGATGTCTAGGATATTTTCACTTCACTTTACCTTCCGTTAACCATGGATGATTAAGTATTCATTTCTGTAATTTGTGTAGTCTGAAAGGATGATCATCATAGCACCTCCATTCGATCACTGCTGCAGTAGCTTTAGCTACTTGGGGATAATATCCTTTCAAGGATATAATAGCTGGCCAGCTTCCAAAGCTTTAGGGCAGTTTCCATGCACTCAAACCATTAGGCAGCTCAAGCTGAGCTGCTTGAAGACATGGGTTCAAGTGGTCTTGTCAGTTTAAAAGTTATTTAAAGTATTTGAAAACCATTTTTTTCTGTGGAGATATTGTTTATTTCACTTTTTGAGTTTGGCAAAGTGTATTAAAATGCTTTTTACTGTGTTTTTATAGAGATAAAAGTGACTGTTAATAGTTGAAATTTTTACTGGTTTTATCAAGCAAAGAGAGAATTTTTGGTTTGACCATGGAACAAACTACTGGTCTTATAGTCTGTCCTTCTTACAGCCACAAAAAGAATGTTAAACAAAGCAGCCTTTGCCACAACAGCAGGTTAGCAATTTTCCGTAATGACAATTTGGTGAGACTGCTGTGGCCAAAGTCTGTTCCTCAAGCCACTTATTTTGTATTGCCTCCCAATCCCTCTGATGTAGCATCTAAAGCCACTGTGGTCCGAGGGATAGCCACATCCTCTTTAGCTTTTGGGGTCCCCTCAGTGAGCAAGAGAGAGCCACTCTTGTCAGTCCTGTGTGAAGGAAGAGGGAGGGCTTCCCTTTTTAGTCAAAATGTTGTGTCCATCCCTAGGGATGCTGCTGCTGTCATCAAGAACACTGTTGACCCCATTTTTCCCATCAAAAAGAAACTGTAAACTAAACGTGTATCTACTCTTCAAATTTCTGTAGACTGTAGTAGTTTACTAGATCTGGCTCAGGGTCTAATTCAGGCTGTTGATCCTATTCATAAGGTGATTTCTGGTGTAAAAAAATAAGGATGCTTCTTTTCATGAAGAAATTCAAGAATCTGAATCTGGACAGTAAGATGAAGGGACAGACGCAGGGTTTTCACCTCTGATTTCTGAGGCAGACTTGGAGGAAGTTCACAGTATCAGATTCCCCCTGTGGGGGGGGGTCTGTTTCTTTGAAACTGTTTCAAGAATGTGCCAGTGCTTTCAGTTTGAGAACACTTAAGGTTTCTCAGTCCCTCAGAAAATATTTTGTGCTGTTACAGAAGGAATTTCCAGAGCTGTCACCCATTCCCACAGTGATGTAAGCTTTGGAGATGCGTAACACTTACTGCAATTTTCCTGCCAGTCAGCTTGCTGCCCCTAAAGAGGTAAGTATATTGTATAAAGTTAGTCAGTCTTTCTAAAGTTTTTATACCCTCATCCCAAACTGATCCAGCAGCTATAGCTTTAGTTAATCCCACTGCTGCTGAACATTTAGTTAATTCCAATCCTACACTTTCTGCGAAGGATAGAAAAAGTGTATGCTTCTGCAACTTTGATTTGTTTTTCAGACTTTTAAAGTGTCAGGCTCATATGTTAGTTTGTTCTGACTAGTGAAAGTATGGGGAAAGTTTTTTCTGCAATTTTTTTCTTGTGAGCAAAAAAAATCTGTTATAAAGGTTTAATTTCTTCCACTTTACAATTCACAAGGCATTGTTTAAAGTGCGTGTGTGTGTGTGTTGTGTGTGTGTGTGTGTTGTGTGTGTGTGTGTGTGTGTTGTGTGTGTGTGTGTGTTGTGTGTGTGTGTGTGTGTGTGTGTGTGTGTTGTGTGTGTGTGTGTGTGTGTGTGTGTGTCACTTGATTCTACTTCCAGGGTTATGGCCACTGGAACTGTTGTGAGGCGGTTTGCCTAGCTTTGTTCTCTGAACCGCCTAGATGATGTGAAAGATGAGATTTTAAATTCTGCTTTGGGTAAAGATTTTTTTTTGGGTCCTCTGCTGCAGAGGTTATCAAAAAGTGTGATGTGAGGGGTAAGCTGATCCAGGGAATCTCTAAGGTTTTTCAGCCCTCCTTTTCCAAATTTTCTAAGGGATGGTTTGGCAAGACACAAAGTAGTCTCCACAAAATTCTGGTAAACAGATGTTTAAAAAGAAATGGCAAGGGATTCCAAAAATAATACAGGGGCCCCCCAAAACCAAGGACCCTTCAGCAAATCAGAATTACTAAGAGACCTTGTACCCCCTCCCACCTGTCAGTCCCTTTTTCCTTCCAGAAATTGTGAATCACCATTTCTGTCATTGGCAACAAATAATTTCAGACACATCAGTTTCTAAATATCATTCATCAGGGTTTTACAGATGGCAGTGAGAAAGAAATTCCTCATCCACTAGATCAGACTTCCTTTCCACTACTCTCCTTCATATATTTATCTCCATTGAACCTCTTCCATTCCTTCATTCCTTTCATTATGGCTCCACCACTCACCTTCCTTCCATCCATTCCTTCCATTTATCTTTATTTAGTATATCTCCTATTATCCATTCCATACCACCTCCCTTCCATTTCCATTCCTCCATTTCATGGCTCCATTATCCATTCCACTGTCCTCTTCCCCTCCGTTTCTATTCCAGAATTCCATCTTCCTCCATTCCTCTGTCCATTATCCATTCCATATTTCCTCCTCCTTCATTTCCTTTCCTTCTCCACTTTCCTTTCCTTCCTCTCCTTCTCCATATTTTCCTTATCCGTTCCATCCATTTCCTTTCCATTCCTCATTTCATTTCATCCATTCCATTTCCTTTCCTTCCTCCATATTCTTTTCTTTCTATTCCTCCATTCCTTATCCATTTTCCATCCTTATATACTACCACTA